>NC_140221.1:42623001-42890501 GCF_951802725.1 Rutilus rutilus | reverse complement strand
GTTAGTAGATTAACGCTGGTGGATCTGAAAAACGGTGTGTATGACGTCTTTCCGCGGTTAAAACAACATTCCGTCTTATGTTCTTTCATGTTTATTTGATGCTATAAATTAACTAGAAGGAAGAGATGATCAGTTCATGAACAGTTTTAAAGGGGTGGTTGATTATGATTTCACTTTTTTAACTTTAGTTAGTGTGTAATGTTGCTGTTTGAGCATAAACAACATCTGCAAAGTTACAACGCTCAAAGTTCAAAGCAAAGGGAGATATTTGCTTGTAAAGAAATCACTTTTTAAGGACTACAACAAACGGCTGGTAGAGACTACACGACATTCCTCCAGGGTTAGTGACATCACCAACCCTCACATTTACATAAACCCCGCCCCCTGAACACGATTTATAGATTATCAAGACAGAATATGCTAATCAATGACTAGAAGAGAACTACACATAAGCTACATAAATTCATCAACTAACCATTCAGAAACGTTCTGTTGCTTCTACATGTTGTCACCTCTTCTTTAGTCTCTCTATCATTCTGAATCCGGTTTGAACATAAAAGGCTAAAAGTTTTTGAAATTTTCAGTGCATGTCTGTGTGAGTGCAAGCTGTTGAAGCTCCGCCCCCTGTGCCGGGAGCAGCAGCTCATTTGCTTTTAAAGGAACAGACACAAAACTGTGTGTTTTTGCTCACCCTCAAAAAGTGACAATTTTAACATGCTATATAAAAATATCTGTGGGGTATTTTGAGCTAAACCTTCACATACACACTCAGGGGACATCAAAGACTTATTTTACATCTTGTGAAAAGGGTATTATACCACCTCTTTAAGTGATGCTCTACAGCGATCTGTCACGACACATTAAAGAGCCACAAAACAGTATTTATTGTTTCATTTTATTAAAAAATGTACCAAATTTGAAAGTTGAGACTTTGTTTGTCAGTGTCCTCTCTGCTCCGCGATGTATTTTTCACTGCGTGAGAACATGATGTGTGGCGTGAGAGCGGCGTGGCTTGTCGGACATAGCAACAGTAACTAAAGGGGGCGAACGGTCAATTAGAAAAATAAATAAATCACAGACTCCTACACAAAAGCTTGCAGATCACATTGTGTGGTAGAGTCACTGATAATAGACTCTTTGAACTTTACAACTGTCCTTACAATTATCACTCCCACACATACAAAACCATCCAAAATGTGCCATTAAGTGTTTACCAAGATGTAATTTCTGGGTGAGTGATGGGGTCACGCTAGCTTTTAGATGATGTCGTAGTTGTGAATGATTTCCACTTCTTGACCGGCTGTTTGTGGAGGCGTGTTTATATAGCAGCAGCCGCATCACTCTCAAATGAACTTACACATAGGTCATGTACAAACTCTTAAGTCCCTTAGAGATGGATATACCAAACTAGCCAACCTCAAAATCGATATTAAACAGTCTACAGTTATGAGATGGGTTTTCGTACTTGGCCTTCACATGTCACTTTCACACCTGATTCATTTTTATGCGCTAATTTAATGATCTTGGTCTAACAGAATGAAATTAAGGGTGCGCAAGATGTTCAATTCGTCTTTGAGAGATACAAGTCCTTCACAGTGGCCAGAGGTCAGGTCACTATGTGATGCTGGTGGAGGAAAACGTTTTCTGACTTTCCCCTCCAAAATACCCCAAAGTGGCTAAAAAATCTTTAGATTTGGTGACTGTGCAGGCCTTGGGAGATGTTCAACTTCATTTTCATGTTCATCAAACCATTCTGTCACAAGTCTTGCTGTGTGTATTGGTACATTATCATGCTGATACACGGCACCACCTTCAGGGTACAATGTTTAAAACATTAGGAGCACATGGTCCTTCAGAATGGCTCGGTAATCCATCAAGCACAGTCGGGAATGTCATGATATTACAGCTCAAACATCACTGATCCACCGTCGTGTTTCACTCTGGACATCAATAGTCCGGGTGTTCAGACTCTTTGGGGGATTCTCCACACCGTAATTCCCACGGATGTGGGAAAGACAGTGAACGTGGATACATCAGAGAACGATGCATGTTTAACATTGTCGACAGCCCAAAATGTATTGGCACCAATGAAACCAAAGGTTTGGCTATAGCATCCTGACCATGAATATGGACTCTGTGGAGTTGAGCAGCTGTGGTTTTTTTGGATACAATCCGGGTTAGTACCTGGACACCCCTTTCAGACAGGACAGCTTCCTCATGCGTCGACAGTTACTCCTGTTGGATGCGGCTCGTCCTATGTGGAGATATGCCGACATTACCCTGGACACCAGAGCTCTCGATACACCACAAAGACTTGCTGTTGTAAACTCGCGCTCGATCGGCCCAAAGTCCGGCATCCGACCAGCGCGGAAGGTCTTAACGTGTTACTGTCTTCTCTCGAGGCAAAGAATTTTTTGATTAAATGCAATACATTTGAATATGTATTCTCTCGTTATTTCATCTGACTCCATAAATGAAAAGGTTTTAATGATATCTGTAGATCATTAATTATGAGCGAATGTTTGACTATTCTTTTTAACTCTTTAATGAAAATAATGTCAAAGTCAGTTAGAATAATCAAATGTAACAATTTATTATGTCAGGTAAATGTATCATGCCAATTTCATAATCAATTCAAAGATAATCGATACAAAACATAAAATGCTCTGGAATAGAGAGAAGAGATGCGAACCCAACATTATACATGAAGCTGAGAGTCTTACTCTCAGCCTCACGGGCTAATCTGAAATACAAAAAGGCCCAGAGCCCTTTGCTGAATTCCATTATATAGTCAGGACCTCTTTCACATGGAAACATGTGCTAACAATGGAAATTTGCATTCAGAGGTTACACCTTTTGGGGGCATGAGACCATTTGCCAGGAGACCACCTTCCTTTGTGTGCCAGTTATCTCTAAATCTATTAAAAACCTTATTACCTTTTGTTTTACTTATTTGGAAATGAGACATTTGTACCAGTCGCACTGAGACATTTCAAATGATACTAAATAAAGTCATAAGATAATCATTCACATTAAACTATATATTTTCTTGGGTGAATTCAGGTGATCTGAGTATGAGACAGAGGGGGTGAGGGATGAGGGAATGAAATGTAGATTAGGATGACTCGTAGGTGAGACTTTTGTCTCAAATGGTGAGTTCAAATGGTAATTTCCAGCAAGATCCTGTCTTCTCAGGGTCTGGTCGCTCCTTAACCAGACTGTCCGGCATTTTCTAATTTCTCAAGTCTTACACTGTCCTGGTCACAGATGAGCCAGCGAGACGAGCACCAACAATTTGTCCTTTTCTGAACTGATATATCTCCCATTATGTTGTGCTATTGCTCTGATGTTAACCTTCACACTCTACTCTTACTGATGGAATGTAAAATCAGTGATGACTGGCCACCAGGCCTCGCATATATAGACGTGAAACCTTCACACTACACTGGCCAGTGTTTCAGTTTCATCGTCCAATTAATTATATGTATATATATTTAAAACACATATTCAGACTGTACTTCTTAAGCTCAAAGTGCAGTACCTGCTGCCGTGTCAAGAAGCTGGTTATGCTACATGGTCTTATAAACAGCCTGCTGTATATAAACAGAATGAGCTTGGTTCAAGATGATCAATCACAAAACATACTAGATGTTTACATATTCTTTGAACAAGTAAGTGGTGCTAGCCCAGGCAAAACCCCACTGCTGTGGGGTTGTTTGTGGTTGTCAAGACATTGCTTCAAAGTTGCTAAGGTGTTCTTAGTGTTTTTTTGTGTGTTGCGAAGCGGTTCCTGTGGTTGCTTCATGGCCCAACTTAAAAGAGCCCATCCCTGCGTCTCTATATGATATTCAGGTTGCTAAATATGGCTTGGGACCCTCTTTAAGTGTTAGTACACTCAAAAGTTCCAAAAGGGGGTTTTCGCAGTGATGCTATAGGAGAAACATTTTTTTGGTATTAAGATCCTTTTGTGGAATGGAAAGTTTCCATCGATGTTAAAGGTCCTTCATGGAACCATCAATGCTTTTAAGATTGAATGTGTTTTTTAAAAAAAAAACTGTTTTATAGTCTGGCAGATGAAAATCAAATCCAATTCTCAAATCATTTACTTTTCTAGCACATACAGTGGAGGATGAGTTACAAAATGAAAACTTTGTTGAAATCACTAACGGTTAGTGACTAACCCCATGTATAACCAATTATAATAGTGACGCTAGCCTTAGTAAAATGATATAGAGTTCATTCTAAGTGTATGGCAGGAAACTGATTGAATTTCTACACCGGAGGTCAAATTTATGTTAGAAAGCCTGTGATTTATGTCACTCTGACTGAAACTCTGGCTTCAAAAATCAGGAGTCCTATTTCAAGTTTTTTTTTTTTTTTTTTTTTTTTCAGAGGAGTGTGTTTTCGGTTCCTGATTTAATAGGAAGTTTTGTCAGTCCTGATTTAATAGGAAGTTTTGTCAGTTCTTATCTTGCTTCACTCCGTTCTCCTGTTTCCAGTGATGCAATCTACAATTTTAAACGACTTTGCATTTCAAATGAATTTAATAAAGCAGTAAATGTGCAAATCTGTTGTATAATGCACATAAAGGCCACCGTAGAGGAGCAGTGGAAAGTTCTGGTGCGTTGAAAGATCCTGTTGCAGTAAAACTGCTGGAAGCTATGCAAAGTTAGTCTGGCGTTGGGCTGAACCACGGAGGAATGTACTGACCTTGGTCTCCACCTTCCTTCGGAAATTAACTCTTTGTTCACAACGGCTGCAAGCAACACTGAGATCAGACACAAAATCAAACCTCCATGCTTGACACAAAGGACAAAAATGTTTTTTTTTTAGCATACTCTAACTTCTCTAAATTGTTTGTGGCGCTGCTGTACCACATTACTGAATTGTTAGTTTGTGTGAGACATGTAAATTTGACTCCTCCAGCATCTCCAGTGCCCTTTTCCACCCTTGTAACTATTTTGAATTACACTGATTTACCAGAAAGTTCAAAGCACATAATTAAACTGTCTGTAAATTAAGCTGTCAAGATTATGCATGTCTCAACTGATATTATCAAACTTCCCCATGGCACGTGCGTTATTTTCAAAAAGAAAGTGTGGAGTGAAAAAATTTGAAAGTAATTGGAGCAGAATTAGAGCATTAAAGTTGCTTTAAAGGGGAACCATTATTTCAATCAAACAGTCAAGCAGATTCAAAATGGCTAATGTAAAAACTAACGTACAGTAAAAAATAAAGTTAATAATTATCAAGTTATTTTTCAATACTGTTGAAAATATAAATAAAATATTGAATATTTTTTCTGATTTTTCAATACACCAGAATATTGAACTAAATATTTGACAAATCATCTTAATACATAAAAAAAGAAAAAAAAAAGAAGAAGAAGCCACGTGGAGACTTGGCACAAATGAATCTTTCGAAGAGTTAGGAACCAATTTATTGAGTCAAACAGACTGAACTGACAGAATCATGCAACGAACTGTAGATGTGTTTAAAACTGCTATAGCACTTAAAAAAAAAAACCTTGTTAGTTTTGCACAGATTTTAACCCTGGGTTAAGTCTAACCCTGTATTGCGGTGCCAAAGGTATAGATAGTGAACCATGTCTAAAAAACAGGCTTAAAAAACAGGATCAAGTATGAACAGTGTGAAATATGGAACAAGCCATGATTGCATTAAAATGATCATTTTAAGTGGAAAAGATGACGTTCTTCCTCTTCCTTTTCTAGAGCAAATATCTAAACATTTTAAATCAAGATACGTGTACTTGAGAAGCAAAATTAGGTCTTGTTTTCTACATAAAATGTATCAAAATGAAGTGAGCTTTTGCTTAAAGCAAGAAAAAACAACTGTCAGTGGGGTCAGCAAAATAATCTTGTTTTGCAGCGTGAATGTTTAAATATAAACTTTTAATATATCGCAAATCCTTTGCTACTACAGTCAACGGTACTCATATTTCATGGCATTTTCTCCAAATGGAAGGCATTTCACATGGAAAGCGTGTGCATGTGAGGTGATCGCGTGACACTTTTCGGCCGTGTCTTGATGTGATTAAAAGTGAAATTTGTTATGTTCAGCATTCTCAGACAGAAGGCTGTAGGCAGGTATGGGGTGTGTAATTGGGATCCAAAATTATTTGTGGTGGTAACCAGGCTTCTGTCTCACACACATAAACACACAAGGGTGAAATCAAGATCAACCTGCCAATCACAGCAAAGGAAACAAACCCAAACATCAATCAAGTGAAAACAGCAGTGCAAACCATCAAACACATATATCACAATTTTGACCACAAGACAATTAACAGAGGCAATCGATGCATTTATAGCATTTATATGCATGCATGTATATATATATATATATATATATTCAAACACAAAGAGATAAATATATATAGCCTATGAAGTATATATGAGGTAAAACACTCCTCCCTTAAGGTTTTTAGCGAAGCATACAGACAGTAAGTTTGTTGTCCTGTTGTCCTAAGACTTAACATAAGACATAGTGTGATAGAAACACTTACCTGTTCTATGTGAAGTTATATCCAATCTTTCAACTTGGCGACGTAATGCTACAGCTGCTAAATTGCTAAACTTTTAGCAAAAAAATATGCACAAGTTTACCTGAAAGCAATGTAAAGCACTGTTTACACTGAACAAACTGCACCCACACCAGTAACATTCGTTCACAAGTTCATCCGCCGAGAAAAGTAGTGCCACCTCACAAGGATTTATACGAAAGCCCCAAAGGCCAATGCACTAGGATTTTTTTCTTAAAGGGGTGGTTGATTATGATTTCACTTTTCTAACTTCAGTTAGTGTGTAATGTTGCTGTTTGAACATAAACAACATCTGCAAAGTTACAACGCTCAAAGTTACAACGCTCAAAGTTCAAAGCAAAGGGAGATATTATCTTTTAAAGAATTTGCTTTTTAAGGACTACAACAAATGGCTGGTAGAGACTGCACGACATTCCTCCCGGGTTAGTGACATCACTAACCCTAAAATATGCTAATCAATGACTAGAAGACAACTACGCATAAGCTACATAATTTCATCAACTAACCATTCAGAAATGTCCTGTTGCATTCTACATGTTGTCACTTCTTCTTTAGTCTCTCCATCATTGTCTGACTCTGGTTTGAACATAAAAGGCTAAAAGTTTTAGAAATTTTCAGTGCATGACTGTTTGAGGTAAAAGGACACAAGCTGTTGAAGCTCCGCCCCCTGTGCTGGGAGCAGCAGCTCATTTGCATTTAAAGGGACAGACACAAAAACGGTGCATTTTTGCTCACCCTCAAAAAGTGACAATTTGAACATGCTATATAAAAATATCTGTGGGGTATTTTGAGCTAAAACTTCACATACACACTCAGGGGACAACTTAGACTTATTTTACATCTTGTGAAAAGGGCATTATACCACCCATTTACTTTTGTTGTAATCTCAACATCATCTCAATTTAATGTTTTCACAAGAAAAACAAACTATGTTGTTAATCATTTCTCTGTTCATATGCTCTTGAGGGTCATCAAAATTATTTTCTATGGCAATCAACATTCTGACACAAATATATTATTGAACATTCTTTTAAGATACTTTTATTCAACCAAGCAGCCAGAAAAATTCCTTACATATTTCTGTTACTTTTTTTGGAGAAATACTTCACAGAGACACATAATTTGAAAAAAAAAAAAAAGTTTATTTGTCACTACAGCTTTTTTCCCCCAAAATAATTTGAAGAATAGAAAGTCCAAAAGAACAGCATTTATTTGATATAGAAGTCTTTTGTAACATTATAAATATCTTTACTGTCACTTTTTTTTAATGCATCCTTGCTGAATAAAAAAATATTAATTTCTTTATTGTCCTTAAACTTTTGAATGGTAGTGTATTTGAAATGTAAGTTTGGCAAGTTGTTCTTGAGAGTCCGGTCTTTCTTTAGATAGGAGCTGTATTTGCGTAACTGAAACTAGCTGAATAGTGCACATTTTCAAACAGAACTCACTCAGATCTCTTAAAGCAGGTTAACTTTTCCCACTACTTGTTTGCATCCAGTTTTTGCATACTGTCTTCCAGCCGCTTTGTGATAGGCCAGTTCATCCGCCAGCCTATCTACATGACTGAGTTCGGGGTAAAACCCTTCCAGGGTCATTTCCTCTAGAAAGCATTGTATGATGTGTTCCCGCTCCAGCAGGGAAAAAGGTATAAGCTCGACTACTGACTCCGTCCATAGAGGATGGACAAGAGACAAGGCCTGTCGGAGCGGTTTATGGGCTCCGGCGGTGGAGGCGTTTTGAAGAACGTGAGCTGAGATCTCTCTTTCCCCCAGACTGCTGAGGAAAACGTAAACCACGTTGAGAAACTCATTCGTCTGATCTGACTGAAGAAACGTCTGCAAGATGTCCAGCAGCAGAGGCGGCATTAGTTCTACCTCATCCAGAATGAAGAAGGGAATCTGCTCCTCTTCCTCGGCTCGAGTCACTACCTCAGTTATACGGCGAGCCAGTGCGGAGGCGCAGGTCTGCGCTGCTTCCTGTTGGGGGCAGTGGTGTTTGGATAAATAATGCACCACTAGCTTGTCTTCCACCACGGAGCGGAAGTGCCGTACCAGTAGGCGACCCAGGTGGCTCTTCCCGACGCCAGACGCCCCGTGCAAAGACAGGACGAGGGGCTGCTGGTGGGCATAAGTGGACAGGTAATCGTTCAGATGGTCCATTAGCTCCTCTAGCGCCTCCGACTGGCCAAACACCTCCCTGTGCAACGTCCTCTCCAAACCCTCAAGATCGTACTTCACAACATGGTCGTCCAGATTCTCAATGGCGTTGTAGACCTGGGAGAACAGGAACTAATTTTTAAAAAAGAATTGGAAGGCACCTTTAATAAAGCTTTGGTTATACTTTATTTTGACGATCCACTTTGGAAATTCTACTAACTATGAGTAACTTTGCAACTACTTGTCAACTGACTCTCATTAGAGTATTAGTACTCTCAGCACTCTCAGTGCTGGGCTGCGTAAAACCTGTGCCAAATCCAATGAGTGTGTGTTTTTCAATTCTGGCACAAAAGAAATGGCACCCAAGGAAAAGAACAGGAAGAATTACCTGGACGAAGACGATCACGCTAAAGAGCACTAGGAAAGGTTTAGCTCGGCTGCGCTCTATCTTTGGCTTGAACATCAGAGTGTCATTAGGGAACATCACGCGGGACTTCCTTCGCTTGGACTTTCTGGTTTGGGGGCTCTTAGGATGCAAACTCCCATCAGAGACAACTGAGTTAGTTGACCTGACTGAATTAGATCTCTTGAGGTACTTTTTCTTGATTCGCATCATGGCTTTCAGCTGTGGGGAGAACATAGTCGCGCATTGCCCTACTTCCTTCTCCTCATCTCCTCTCGCCTTTTCCACTTGAACATCCATGGAAACCCCTTCACAGTCCACCGCCAGTCTGGAATACTGAGAGAAACAAACATAAGACCATGTTATAGTTAAATATTTGTATTAATTCTCTTGGTAAATGCTTTAATCCAAATCTTACAGTGCCTTCTTTGTTGATCCTGGAACAACATTCCAATCAACCAATCAGATTTGAGGGACACGTTTACAGTTTATGCCAAGTTTAGGCTTACAACCAGGGTTAGGTGCTGAGTACGTGTTATTCACTTATCATTTCCCTCTGATTTTAGGGATAACTTATGGGTAGGGTTAGGTTTAGGGGTAGGGATAGGACTACATTTTCAGACAGGAGTGTTGTTTCAGGATCAATAAAATATGTTGAAGCAGGAACATGACTTACTTGGCAGAATCACAGAGACCGTGTTTCTTATAGCCACAAGTTCATGCAGTTCTGCTACAGGTCGAGATAGTTAGCGTGACTGGTTTTGAACAGTCTTACATTTAGCTGTATCTTGGCAAACGCATGATAATTAGAGGTAATTAAGATTGAGAGGCTAAATAAGAGGCTGGATTTGGCAGCAATAGAGATGTGTGTGTGTAGAGTGGATGTAAATTGAAAAGCATAAATTTAAAGACATATCGATTCTAAAGAGAATTCGACCCCAAATCAACCTACAGTAACTGCTTTTTAAAAGTTTTAATAGCAGCTCAAAAATGGATTTCACAATTCGAGGCTTTTCAAAGTATATCAGAAAGTTCTGATATTAAATTATGTTCATTTTAAAAGCACATTTCTGATACAGGCTATAAGTAAGGGATAATCCACAGCTAGCTGTGCATTAAACGATTTTAATGCACGACATGGAGGCAAAGAACCGGCCAACATGAAGCCATGGCCATTTGCCAGCATTGAAATACAGCAATATTTGACAGGAAGACTAAAAATTATGGTTATTTTTGTCAGTTATAGGTCGGGAGATCTAGCATTCTGTCCCCTTTAAATCAGTCACAGAGATAAAGTGTGGTAAGATTACATTTATTTGAATGAATAAATTGCGGAATTTAAAACTGCTGAGATTTAAATTCTCGAAGAAATGGGATTACCTTTTACAGGTGAGAATGTGTTGGTTTGTGTTTTTGTATCTATTAACTCTATTACACGTTTTTTCCATGGACTATGGTAACTTTTTATTGTCGTGTTAGCTGACACCTTCCGCTTCATCTTGTTGTATTGTGTTACTTTAGCAAAATCATCTGCTGAAGTCTATTTCATATAGCTATAGATATTCATACATGCGTCTAATTATGAATGTTCACGGACCGGCTTTGACCGTTCCAATATGGCGGACAGCTCACGTATAGCGGCCCATAGAAACAGCCGCTACTGAGGCATCTATGTGTATATATACTGTGTCTATCTATAACTATGACCTGATTGTACCTGCACAGTTTTGGCGTAGTGCCATCTAGTGGTCAGGAGATATGAAAAACGGTTATTTGTGCTCATAAATTTTGAACGCGAATCTGGTCT
Source organism: Rutilus rutilus (assembly GCF_951802725.1). Taxonomy (NCBI): domain Eukaryota; kingdom Metazoa; phylum Chordata; class Actinopteri; order Cypriniformes; family Leuciscidae; genus Rutilus; species Rutilus rutilus. The sequence goes on along the minus strand of NC_140221.1, from coordinate 42,879,573 downwards.
CTTAAGATTTGATTCCCAATTTTTCTATATCGGCCATTTTAGACAATGGCCATTTTGAATTTTGTAAAATGCTATATTTTATAAACGCATTGGCGCATTGTTACAAAATTCGGTTAATGTCATCGGCACCATGCCCTGAAGGTACTTAAAAAGTACTGATGTACTTAAGAATTTTAATGAAAAAAAAAAAAAAAAAGCTTGTTATCACACTAGGTAAGGAGCGGGTGCCATCCTTGTATGTTTTGGGTTTTCAGTTAGTGTAGATTAGGGCGTGTTGAATGCTGGAGACTTTTTTCTTTCTTTCTTTGTCTTGTTGCGTTAGGTAGTTTATTGGGAATGGGATGTAGCTGAAGTGTGGGTTTTGTTTTATTATTTTCTTTGATGTCGCCCTGCTCAGGTTCCTACTTCCTGATATCGGCATTTGTTCTTTTTCAGCGTAGCAATGGCCTAAATCTACTCAGAACCTCTTGGCAATTGCACATCAAAGCACTGGAAATCACCTACAACACATAATGTAATGGTGACATCTTTTGCATGAGCAACACCACTCACATTTTGTAATAAAAAGAAAATGTAATCACATTTTCTTCAGAAAATGAAACAATCTAGATAGTTTCTATATACATGCATTCAGGGGAAGTCCACATCCATTTCTCTCTAAAGTTTTAGTCATAGTGCTCTCATATGTATTATCCTGGGCTCATCATCCTAAGCTCCACATGTCCGGGCAGAGAAAGAGAAAGGGATGTGTGTGAGATGACACATTTTTACGATTTTGCATAACTGTCTACACTCACACTGCCGGTCTGTTTTACAAAAAAACGCACAAACAGGAAGTTGATGTATAACACACTAGCATTGAAATTAGAGACAGAGCCTTTGGTTCTGTCTGTATAACAATATGCCATTGTATATGTGTGTAATTGTGTGTTAAATAATGGTCTCAAAATGTATTAGAACGCTTACTTAAAACCGTAAAAGGTGTAAGCGCTACTGAAGTGGAGATTTCTGGCTCATTGAATGTCATTGCGATAAGTGTCTAGATCTACGCTCAGATGCATGTGCTATCCATATAGGCAAAAACATTGTTTTTTCATGCACTGCTCAATTAAAGTAAGCTTATTGTGCTATTTTAAAGGTTCCTAATTTAGTTTTGTAGGTCTCCTAAAATAGGTTTACATGCATCTAAGGTAAAAAAACTTGTTCTGATAATATACATTTCAGCATCACCTTTTTATCACAGTGTCTAAAACAGTTCGATAAAGGATTGCACTGATTGGTCAGATGTCCCAGTCTGTTGTGATTGGTTTACCGCTTACAACGTGTTTCAGAAACAAATCGCTCATTAGCATATCTGAATTTCAGGTCCGGAGCTTCATCAGCCCTTGATACACAGTGAAACGAACAGTAAATATGGCGTCGGTTTTACCAGATCAATTCGAGCGCAAGTCCTCGTCCTTTGGAAGTGAAGCAAAGTGGATTAGCTTTCGTAGAGCGGAAAACAGCATTTTCTCAATATGTCGACAACAAGAACCAAACTCTTCCAGGCCTCAGCTACATCTACAGTGATTGAGGGCGGGTCAAAGTAGACGATGTTCGCGGGCAGCCAATGAAGACCATAGGCTGGCATTATGCAAATTTGTTAAAAACCTACATAGATTTGAGCAGGAAGTAAGACTGGGATTACTGATGACTTGTTTTATGCTGTTCAGAGTCCATTCTTTCTTTTGGGAGACAATAACTTTCCCCAAGTTTGGGTCCCAGACTAAAATGCATGTTTGAGCTGTTTTAACTGAAAGCAACTTGCACTGACATATATTAAATGTCAGTGCCATTGTTTTGTCTCAAGATTCACACTAGTAATGTTTTTTTCTAAGGCACGTTTATAAAAACTAAATGTCCTAATTGAACCTAATCCTGGCTTAGTCTGTGAAACCAGGCCTTTATTTTATTGTAAACTTTGATCTTTCAAACTTTGCAGACCTTTCAAATATTACACATGAAAGGTAATATAAAAAAAAGGCATAATGACAGATTTACTCATTCTGAAGGTTTTTACCGAAGGGTTTGTTCATACATGTATATAATTTTCCTGGTTTTACACATTTTATTCCTAAAAACATGGTGATATATTTTTTCTTTCTGGTTGTTGACAGGGTTTTCTGATATATGGAGTGATAAAAAGAGATACCAGTAATCCCTTCTATAATACAATACAATACAATATGATACTACTTTATTAAACCCCAAAAGTAAATTATGGTGTTACAGAAGCAGAAACTCAAACACAAACAAACCGATCAAATAAGATATCTACAAGCATAGCACATCTAAATCTACACTTCTGCAAAAGCCTTTGACTCAAGGAAGTTGGCACAATGAAACTTGAACTTCATTCAAGGTTTAGATTTCTTTTCTGGAAATGTATGCAAATTAGAGCATATTTGATTAGACACTGCCTCGTTTGTATACTTCATACACCTTTTTTTTTTTTTTTCTTAATGAAATCAATGAGGAAGTATGCTGTATATTTTGTTTTACCCTATTCACCTGGGATGTCTGCCGTAAATATAAATGCCACCTGATATTTTGTTATCTAATGCAATGGCATTCAGACATTTTTAAAGGGATAGTTCTCCCAAAAATGAAAATTCTGTCATCATTTACTCATGTTGTTCCAAACCCGTATCTGTTTATTTCTTCTGTTGAACACAAAAGAAGATATTCTGAAAAATGTTGGTAATCAAACAGTTGACGAAACCCATTGACTTCCATGGTATTTTCTTCCCCTACTATGGAAGTCAATGCCACCGTCAACTGTTTGAATACCAACATTATACAAAACATCTTATTTTGTGTTCAACAGAAGAAAGAAAGTCATACAGGTTTGGTACAACATGAGGGTGAGTAAATGATGACAGAATTTTCACTTTTGGGTGAACTAACCCTTTAAGTCCGACTTGAGAGTTCAAATACTCTGAAGCCATTATAGATGCATATATGAAAACATAACTGTATATTTCCATCTTTCAAGGGATGGCTGGAGAATGGTGTTTGTTTGCACACAGCTCTGTGAGGGCAGTTATGCAAACTTCACCATGCAAATGGTTCTGTTGCATAGAAGCACTAATGTAAAAAATGAATATGGAGACAAAAAATGATCTAGAAATGGAGGAGATTACAAAAACATGTTATGGTTCTTGTTGTTTGTCAACAGCAGATGCCTAAACTTGCCTGATTGTATGGATATGAAACACAATATGGGCCTTTACCTTTCATGGATGAGTCTGATATCACCTGCAACGATACCACTGTGATAAAGAGAAAAACAAAACAGTCTATGATCGGCAGACAAGGTTAAACCAAAAATAAATAAAAATCGTAGAAAACAGAAAACAGACCTTCAAAGCTGCATGAGGCGTCTGCTTGCTTCCTTCTCCTTGAGCGTTGGTTCTTGTCCTCAAAGATGCCGATTTTGACGATGATGATTGATATGAAGTAGACGATGTTCGAAACACACATGCACACCTTTCGACTACCTGCTCACTCCTATTTCCATCGCACCATCTCTGTGTTTGAGCTCCACCCTCTTGTCCCACTGTCACTTCACATCTCTCTTTACAATTTCCTTTCCTTGTCCCATAAACCACATACAATAGCCTATATCAGTGTGATTGTACAATTGCACTGGCCAACTTTTCCTATTTAAAAGAGCAAAATTAATTAAAATGGATAACCGCTCTCTGACCGCAGGCCCCCAAAATAAGACTTTTTTTTTTTAATTCCACTTATTATATAAGGAACGTTACACTGTATTCTCAAAAGTTGGTTTGCAGTCGTTGATGCTATGCCATTTATGACTGTTGTAAAGCCTGCCATATGAAATAATAGTCCGAAACCTTTAGACAAAATGTTGAGTGCATTATATTTGATACATCAGGCTTTTATGGCTCATATAGTGAGAATATGGAGCTCATATTTGAGGAGGGGGAAAAAAACTTGCACACATATGTAATATGGTGCAGTTGCTGATATTTATATGACCAAAACCTATGATGAAATTCTCATAGCTTGTAATGTAAATCAATGAGATCTTTATTACATTATGGTGGATACCTACATAAAATGCATATAAACACCAGTTGTCTCTGTATCTCTAAATAATGTCTCAGTAAGATGATATTTAAATGCTTAGTTTTATGATCAAAATATATAATGCAATGATGATTGAGTGATGAACAAATAAACGTTCCTCAAAACCCTGATGGATTTGATACTCACGTTTAACATGATTTAAAAAAGAAAAGATGTATAGATAATGATGTAAACCTAAGTTGTTTCAATATAAAAGTTATTCTCAATTACACTAAAAGGCCTTTTACTTGATAAAAAGTATAAACTACCAATCATACGACAGAAGGCCTGTAGACTTTGGCTAACCGGCATAAGTGGTAAAAGCTGTGGCATTAATTTGTTTGTTCAGTTTAAGACTACTGTCAGGATAAAATCCTAAGTTTTTAACTTTGGAAGTGAGGTGTGGTGTGAGGGTGCCAAGATCGGTACAATTTCTGTCAGAGAGCTCATTTGGACCAAATTGGATGATTTGGGTTTTGAAGTTGTTAGTGAGCCACAGCTTGAGTTCTTGTAGTCTTTTACATGTAGTGTTTTCATTATGTTTTATAGGTATGTAGAGTTGGGTGTCGTCCGCATAACAATGGTACGACACACCAAATCTACTCATAATTGATCCCAAAGGAAGCATGTACAATGAGAATAGTAGGGGTGCCAGAATCGATCCCTGGGGTACCCCACAATTGAGGTGAGTCGCAGAAGATAGATGAGTACCTAATCTAACAGAAAAACTTCTGTTTGGTAGGAAAGACTGGAACCATTTGAGTACCATACCTGAGATACCGATCGAACGTTCTAGCCGAGATAGGAGAATCTTATGATCTACAAAGTCAAAAGCTGAACTCAAGAACTAAAGCCATGGTATCGCCAGCATCTGTGGTTTTAAAATGTCATCAAGAATTTTTAAAAGAGCAGACTCAGTGCTGTGAAGGGGTTTAAAACCAGACTGAAAAATATGAAGCCTGTCTTTCTTCCAGTTTCGCTCGAGCCGCAATAGACGAATATTGCGCTATTTATCCATGAGATGAGCTTCAATTTTGAATGGATGGATGGACAGATCAATAAATAAACGAGATGCCACCATGCTTAAGGAATGACCCATCTGGCATGTTTCTACATTGTTCACAAATTATCTACATAACATTTACATAACTGATCTGTGGGTGGAACAGAAAGCGGTATTATTTGAGATTATTTGAGGTCTGATTCACTAATTATTCAATTAGGTTTGCTGGAGGAGCAACTTTCCTAACAAAATAAATAATGGACAGTAATTATTCCAAGTCCAAGCATCCAGACAGAAACAGACCACACATTTAACCTCGATATTTCACCTGAGCGACCCTAGTGAAAAAAAGTATACTTTATTGTATTTGAAATATATTCCCTTTTCAATAGTACATTGCAAATATACTAACAAAAATTATACTATCTTTAAATATATTAAAAGTATATTCAAAAGTATATATATATATATATCACCTATTTTCACCATACAACTTTTAACACACTTTAAAATAATTGTACTTTAGTATATTTTCTAAAAATATGTTTTAGAAAAATATACTTGAAGTGAAATTTTTCGATTGAAAGTGTATTTATTTGCACTTTATTAAAATATATATTTCTAGGTATATTTTAACTGTGTGCTGGAAATGATCATTGTAACAATGCATTGAAATTATACTTTCAAAATACATTATAGTACACAATAGTATTTTGTACAAATTATAGCTAAGTTTTATTTGTCTAATAATGTACATTTGTTATTGAAGACAAAGTATGCAATTTGTAGTATTTGGAATAAGCCAAAGGTATTAATGAGCCTGTACTTTTTACTCAAATACAGTATATCACAACATGATAACCTTCTGGGCAAGTGCGCTGATATGTGCTTCAGGAGACCCGAGTTCGAGTCCCAGCTCGTGGACCTTTCCTGGTCCCGTCCCTCCTATATAGGTATATTGCTTGTATGTTTCGAAAGACACTCGTAATGTAACACAAATAAAGTACACTTTAATATCACTAATCAAGCATGTAATTAGTCCCTACACAGGCATATACTTAAAGTATACTAAGTATACTTGAAAGTTGGTCCAATTTAGTACACAAAAGTACACTAAATGCACTTAAAGTTATGCTTTACTACAATTTAATGACAACTCCAAATATACTTGTATGTAAAATATACCTAGTACAAAATTAGTTGTTTCAAAATAGCACACTTCAAGTTAACTAATCATTAAAGCACTTGAAGTGTACTTAGTAATAATTAGTCTGGCTGCAAGTATACTTAGCATATTTTTTTTCACCAGGGAATGTTTGTCACAAAGTTCGTCATCTGTGTGTCTGCTTGTACACAAAACAAAATGACCAATTGCGTCACAATCTTGAGTGGACGTTAAGTTTCTATTTCCATAGAAACATTAAAAACTTGCACTTTTGTGATTTGCAGTTCTGAATTAATTGCAAACCATATATACACTCACCTAAAGGATTATTAGGAACACCATACTAATACTGTGTTTGACCCCCTTTCGCCTTCAGAACTGCCTTAATTCTACGTGGCACTGATTCAACAAGGTGCTGAAAGCATTCTTTAGAAATGTTGGCCCATATTGATAGGATAGCATCTTGCAGTTGATGGAGATTTGTGGGATGCACATCCAGGGCACGAAGCTCCCGTTCCACCACATCCCAAAGATGCTCTATTGGGTTGAGATCTGGTGACTGTGGGGGCCATTTTAGTACAGTGAACTCATTGTCATGTTCAAGAAACCAATTTGAAATGATTCAAGCTTTGTGACATGGTGCATTATCCTGATGGAAGTAGCCATCAGAGGATGGGTACATGGTGGTCATAAAGGGATGGACATGGTCAGAAACAGGTAGGTGCTCAGGTAGGCCGTGGCATTTAAACGATGCCCAATTGGCACTAAGGGGCCTAAAGTGTGCCAAGAAAACATCCCCCACACCATTACACCACCACCACCAGCCTGCACAGTGGTAACAAGGCATGATGGATCCATGTTCTCATTCTGTTTACGCCAAATTCTGACTCTACCATCTGAATGTCTCAACAGAAATCGAGACTCATCAGACCAGGCAACATTTTTCCAGTCTTCAACTGTCCAATTTTGGTGAGCTCGTGCAAATTGTAGCCTCTTTTTCCTATTTGTAGTGGAGATGAGTGGTACCCGGTGGGGTCTTCTGCTGTTGTAGCCCATCCGCCTCAAGGTTGTGCGTGTTGTGGCTTCACAAATGCTTTGCTGCATACCTCGGTTGTAACGAGTGGTTATTTCAGTCAAAGTTGCTCTTCTATCAGCTTGAATCAGTCGGCCCATTCTCCTCTGACCTCTAGCATCAACAAGGCATTTTCGCCCACAGGACTGCCGCATACTGGATGTTTTTCCCTTTTCACACCATTCTTTGTAAACCCTAGAAATGGTTGTGCGTGAAAATCCCAGTAACTGAGCAGATTGTGAAATACTCAGATCGGCCCGTCTGGCACCAACAACCATGCCACGCTCAAAATTGCTTAAATCACCTTTCTTTCCCATTCTGACATTCAGTTTGGAGTTCAGGAGATTGTCTTGACCAGGACCACACCCCTAAATGCATTGAAGCAACTGCCATGTGATTGGTTGATTAGATAATTGCATTAATGAGAAATTGAACAGGTGTTCCTAATAATCCTTTAGGTGAGTGTATTTTAGGTCATAGTGTAGGGGCAAAACTTTAACTATAAACCAAATTCTAATGCTTTTTTATATAAATAATTATTAGACAACAATTAAAACATAACATGCACTATTAATATTTATAAAATAATAATAATAATATTTAAACAATATATATTTAATTATAATTAAATTATTGTTAGTAAATAGATTTTTATTATATAATTATTATAATTAACAATACATTTAATTAATATATAATATTAAGCAGAAAAATATAAGCAAATATATCATTAAATCATAAGTTATCGTACTGTTTACTGTATGTTTACTAGAGAGTGTTTCCTGTTCGTATTTGATAAAGGAAAGGGACTGATTACTCACCTGTGTGGAGGAGCCATCAGGAAAGCTCACTGTATGTGGGAGGGCTGGTGAGTAACACTGCTTGTTTGTTTGGTTAATGGTATTGACCTTGACCTCAGAGAGACAAGAGTGACTCTTTTATCTGCCTGAAAGAGTGGTGGTGATATATATGAGGAAGCTTACTTCTATGCCATTTCCATACACTTGAATATCTCTTTGTTCCTCCTGCGGTTCAATAGAGCACAATAACAGCCCACTTTTTCAGAAGATTCAGGGATTTAATTTCTTTTTCCAAAAGTCTTCAATAAAGTCTTCAAAAAACAATAATCAAACTAAGCAGTGCTGAGTTAAGTGGAACACTGCAAACTTTGACTGACGGCTGGAGCAATGGGAATAACAGCACAGGAATAAATGATATGGCTTCACTTTATTTTGATGGTCCCTTTAACACTTTCTGTTGACTATAAGTAACGTTGCACCTACATGCCTACTAACTCTCATTAGAGTGTTAGTAGAGTATTAGTCGGGTTAGTGTTAGAATAAGTTGACATGTAGTTGCAAAGTTACTTAGTCAACAGAATATTCAAAAGGGACCATCAAAATAAAGAGTTATTAGATATTAAACAGACAGTCTACTAATACTCTAATGAGAGTCAGTTAACATGAAGTTGCAAAGTAACTTAGTCAACAGAATATTCAAAAGGGACCATCAAAATAAAGTGTTACCAAATTATTTAAAATGATATCCAAACAGAAAACAATTAGCTCAACTTGCAAATATCAATATTACTGTTTTCACTGTATTTTTGATGGCACCTGAGCATAAAACACTTCTTTCAGAAACATACAAAAATCTTTCTGATCTCACAGTGACTTTTGCCATGTATTATTGCAATCTGAGAGCTCATTGTAGGTTTGTCTTTTATACATTTGTATGTTATCTGAAAGGTTTAAAGGGACACTATGTAACTTTTGGCCCTCTAAGGATAAAAAAAGAAAGAAAAAAAAAGTGATTCGAAATGTTGTAAAAGCAACACAGAGATGTGTTTTTATTACTCAACAGGTGAGTTAGGTATTTTATTGAACAGATACATTTCCACCTGCATGCATTTGGCAGAAGAACATTGTTTTGGTTGTGCTTCGGCTCTGCATGACTGTGCAGATGAATATGATTATCATACTGCTCCTAAAACATTCACTATTAGGCTTATACTTAGAGATATAATCAGTTTAGATGGAAAGGATCTCAAACTGATTATCTAAAGACGTTACTTTATCTTTACCTATTAATAGAAACAGTACTTCCTTGAAAATAAATTCCAGCATGGCTACAACAACCAATGATCTTCACAATAGATAATGCTTTACAGTGAACTCTATTAGAGAGCTATGTGGAAATTTATCCGTTCAATAAAATACCATACTCACCTGTTGAGTAATAAAAACACATCTTTTTACTACGTTAAGTATAATGTCTAGTTTGTGTATGTATAGTGTATAGAGAATTGTGGTGTAGTGTGTAATCTTTGTCCTGTCTTTTATGTATGTATATATATATTTTTTACTTTTTGGCCGCCTGTCTTGGCCAGGACTCCCTGGGAGAGGGGAGTTACTGAGTTACTGAGTTATTGAGTTACTACTGTAACTCAATGGGACTTTTCCTGGTTAAATAAAGGTAAAAAAAAAAAAAAAATCTCTGTGTTGCTTTTACATTTCAATTCCCTCTGTTCTCGCCATCTCTGAAAAGCCAAGCCATTGTTGATTCTTGTTTTATTACGAGCTCAGTCGCGTTCTCTTTTTGCCAGAGACACTGGCTGCGTTTACACTTGGCATTAACATGCGACCTGTATCCGGATGTTGTCCACATACACATTGAAAAGACTAGTGTAAACGCGCTTCTGATGGGAATGTTATCCGATCAGCGTGTCCAGGTTCGGAGGTAGTCGAGGACGCATTGTGATCGGATCTCAGTGTAATGTAAACGCAATCCAGCCATCGTATCTGCATTCACAGGTGGACGTCACACAAAACCCCACTCACTGTCATCATTCCCCATCCTCTCTCCGGAACTGAGAGTGGTGTGGTTTTGCGAAACAGTCGAGTGCGAAGTACATGTAGGCTACATCGCAAATATACTGAAATGTTTGCCTTCGCAGTTCGCACCCGAAAGTTGCAGAACCATTCATTTTCTGTAAAGAATGTGCATTTTTCCCACCACAGCTGGCAACGTTCTCGGACCCATACGTTTCTCTGGACGGTTTCCATTACGGCATCTATCCACATTATTATTAGCCTACTTGCAACTACTGAAAGATTAATGGTCTGGCATCGACTAATGAAAATCGGCCAGCTCGAGGGGCGGCACCAAGCATGCATTTGAAAATCTCACTGCACGTAATTGGATAACACTACGACCAATCACAACAAGCCTAGCTACCAGCGGAGCTAACTGGTAGATTAGACTCTTGCCGTATCCGGTCGGCAAAACAGCAAAAACGCCCTTCTTGCAAAGGAACGTTTCGAGCGCCGTCTTCTGTTCCTCTTTTAGATAAAAAGCCAAGTCTAACTCGTTCATTGTAGCGGCCAAAGCCGTTTCAAGCAACTGGCGTTCATCCATAGCCATCTTGCAATGTTTACTTATGACTTCGACGTCACAGCGCTGTCGTCATCTGTTTAACTCGCCTCTGGCCCGCCTATATCAGATAACTCGATGTGATTGGTGCAGCAAGGGCATAGTTAATGAGCACCATCACTCGATGCTAGAGTAAATTCGCTGAGCAAATTCAACTTGTGCTCTCGCGAGAACTCTGGATTTCCAGGATACATTTAGAAGCTCCGTGTTAGTCTTTCTCACTCGTTGTGACAGCTAACATACGCCACTCCCACACCACACACGTCAAAGTAGCCCAAATTTCCTGCGAAAACCACACCGACAGGTCTAAAATATAAACTTACCATAGTGAATTATGACAAAAACACATTTTTGAAGAAGGATTGGTAATGTATTGACTGATTATTTAAACTGTATTAATGTTGAACAATAAAAGTCACATAGTGTACCCTGTAATCAATTTCTCAATAGAGAAAATAAAGGCTTTTTTTTATTACACGGAAACCGCTCAGTTGTAAGAAAAAAACTAAAAACACTATAAAGGTAAATATAAAGGTACTGGCTGTGGTAAATATTATAGCACTTGGATATCAATAAACTCTTTATGTTTGGTGCGCCACAGATGATTACAGCGACCCTCATACCCACACAATACAGAAATTCACACGTGCACTCAACACGACCTTCACAAAAACAAAGATAAGGAGCAGACAAAACTCTTGCCAGTTCCCACGAAGGATGAAGGACACACACACACACACACACACACACTCACACACTCTTTTGTCAAAATCTCTTTCTACACCAACATGTAACATGTTCAAAGCAAAAGCACAATTGTGCATTGTTCACATGCTGAACAAAAGCACAAGAATAGTCTCACACTGTAATCCGGTCTGGGTGCAGTCCTTGTGCCAGTTTAAACATCATCTGGCGTATATATTAGCACTAGCTGCGACAATACATAGGCAGAGATGTGTCACATCAGCGTCACAATGCATTATGACATCAATCGCCCAAACTGTCTGGAAGAATCAGTGGTGAATCAATCTAACCCAACATTTACCTTAATACGGTACATTAAAAATCATCTCACTGTACAATCAAACCGTCTCTAGAGCAGAACTGGTAATGTCTGATCCAAATCCACACAGAAACAACCGGCACACCTTATAATCAGTCCAGGCTGTAACATTTATTTTAAGAACAGATTTGTCTGTAACACTTTACATCAAGGTCTAGTTTTTTTAACAATAGTTAACTGCATCATTTAACCTGAACAATGAACAATACTTCTATAGCATGTATTAGATCTTATTTAAATAGCGAAGCTTGTTTCCACCACAGAATAAAAAAGTAATTGTGACTTTATTTCCCCTACAATTGTGAGCTTATATCTTGCAATTGTGAGAAATAAAGTCAGAACTGCAAGATATAAACTTGCAATTGTGAGAGGAAAAGTCAGAACTGTGAGATAAAATGTTTTATTCTGTGAAATCATTTTATTCTAAAATCAAACATTAATGCACCACGTTATAGCCTTTTTTTATTTTTCATTAACCAACTTTAACAAAGATGGCTAATAATAGAAACTCTGTAAATGTTACTCATTGTTAGTTTATGTAAGCTAATGCATTCACTAATGTTAACAAAAGAGACCTTATCAAGACATTGTGATCATGCAGAGTGCTATTTTTAGATCTTTGCATAGCATAGGCTACTGATGTATTGATTTCAACATTCAGAAAAAGTCCGGATCTTTCAGTAGTGCAAGTTTCACTTTACTTCCTTCTACAATTTTTCATCACATCCTTGAGCTGAAGTCACTAAAGTTACATAGAAATGTATTTCCCCATTTCTGAGGTTTCAAGAGGTGGATGGCACAGTGCACTCATGTTTTCACTGGTTTGTTTGGTTTTGTCAGCCATACAAGGCTAGAGAGCCAGAGGGGGGCAGCTTGACGTGCTCTGGTACTTTTCCATTGCGTAAAACCGCTCATTAATGAAGCACGGTGAAGTTCGGGCCAGATTAGTGAATGAACTCTGGCGAGAAGGCGCCATCTGGTGGATGTGCGGGGCAGTGGCGACTCGATACCAGACTTTCAGTTTTCCATTTCTACATGACTCTGAAAAACTTTGATAATTCAATCGCTATGTAATCGATTTGGACAATGAGACAATATGACTTTAATAGCTGTGTTGGTAATATGAGAAACAGAAATAATTAATCAACATTGTAAACGCTATGTAAAATAAAAAAAATAGGCCTAATATGACAAAATGTGTCCAAAATGACGCAATATACACTTATACACTCACTATGTATACTTATGCGCCGCTATGTGTAGTGTATTAATTTTGTAAGCGCTGCGTCCCAATTCCTAGCTTAGGCTACTTATAGCCTACTGTAGGCTACTATCCCTTAAAAGTGTGTAGCCTAGGTTTTGTGTGTGTGTGTGTGTGTGTGTGTGTGTGTGTGTGTGTGTGTGTGTGTGTGTGTGTGAGAGAGAGAGAAGAAAAATACAGTTTTGAGTGAGTAGCATAGAAAATACTGGCCTACTATATGTCATACAGTTATGTTGCTTAACTAGTGCATTCTGTCACCGTTTAAACTGCCCTCTCAATAATCTTGTCACAGAACAATCTCGAATCCTCCCCATTTAATTTAATTTAATTTAATTTCCTACCGTTTCGGAGAGAAATATATAGCACGTTGATCTGCCAGCACTGGGTAGCCATACGTCATGTGTTTTCAATATGCATAATGATGCATTTACAAGTTAATGAACAAACGTATCTTTACAAAAGTTCACAATGCTGTTGCAGATTAAACATAATGTGGATAACATTGAATAAATATATTTTCGTCAGGTTAGAGTGATTATTAATCACTCAAACACCTTTATCTAAACCTTTGAACTTAACGTCGGAAACGCACATCCGCCGTGTTTGTAGTTTTTAAACTCCTTTTATTCGTGTTTGTAGTTCTAATCGAACCCTAGTCCAACGCGCAATGGGTTGTGGGCAATATTACCCGTTAGAGTGGGCAAGGATTTGCACATCGGAAAAGTAGACCATCTGGGTATCTTGGAATACTCATTTCAACTTACTACAATTTGGGACACACTAATTCTAATTTCGAATACTATTTAGCACGTATAGTAGCCTATGTGAATTGGGATGCAGCAAAAGTTATTTTGTCATTCAACCCCTCACCCTCATGTAATTAAAATGGCGACAGTTGAGTGCAGTCCAAAATCGCACAATTCCCTACTATAGTTGGTGAAAAACAGTATGCGGCAAAAGAAGTAGCCTATGTCAGAATTCACAAGCTATCCGGATGACCTACTACTTCCAGCATGTATCCCATGAGGCCACGGGAGAGGGATCACATGACAATGACAACATGGCGGATGTAGTACATCCAAATTACATTCATACTACACATATTCATTCTACACACATTCATACTATATAGAACATACTTTTTTTAGCTGTTGTGAAGTAATTACTTATTCAAAATAAGTACCTATTCAAGAGAGTATGCGATTTAAGACGCAGCCCTTGGCAGTGCTTAATTCCATATATCTATTTTTCCTTAAGTCCAATTTTTATGCCCTTCCCTCGCTAACTTCTCTCTGTCTCGTTCACTCAGATGTACGTCATTGCTTACGTTGCACGAGTGCCTACTAGTGGCGAAACCCTTGAAATGTTTAAATGGAACGCACTGAGCCCTTGGAATCTGCAATGGATCTTTATTATTTACAGTTTTTTCTTTATTAAATTTCTTTTACGCAACATTCTATAGGTCTGTATGTATGCTTGGGCTGTTGGAGAAAATATAAAAAACTACACAAATGAAAATAATAACAAAACAATAAACTTTAACAGTCAGCTTAAAGGAGACATATCATGCTTTTAAATAGTTCCTTTTTACATATAAATCATACATTTGTAGTCTATATAAAGCGGAACTGCAATGCTTAGGTCTGAATTCTTCATTATTATAGCTCCACAGGCCCCTTTTCTACCCCTTTTCTGATGTGCGTCTGAGAGCAACTCGTTTTGGTGCGGTCTCTTTAAATACAATTGAGACACTTCATACCCCGCCCCCTCTCCAGGTTGCAGAGGTTCAACTCCACCCCGTTCGGCCATTTTTGTAGTTTGATAGCAGAGATACGATTATATAGCGGCACAGAAACTTTTTATTCACACGTTATTAACAAAATGTCAACAACGGAAGACTTGTCCAGCCAGCCTTACATGTTCGAGCCAGAGTCGGAGCGGGAGCGAAGACGAAATGAAGACGACGAACCTGTAGAACAACGTCTTCATGGATGTATCGCACTGGTGTGTAATGTATTTAAACATGAAACTTTGGTCTTCCGACCTTTTACCACCGTGTCGATTTATTTTGATTAATATGTGCGAGGGAGAGAGAGCAAGACAGCGTCTAGTTTGGAGACGGTGAAGTCTTGTTTACACTTTCGCCTGGCTCCGAAGAGATAGAGAGAGAGAGCGCGCGCGCGACCGGGTCTCTCTCTCTGCTCGTTCTTTCAGTTAAACATGCGCCCTTGTCACAAGCGCGGCAGTTTATCTACATTAGACGGTGTAATGAAGCGTGTGGGTTACTACATCCAACAACCGAACATTTTAACTTACCCTCTCGTAACTTCTGCATCCTTTAGCTTGGACTACAAAATTGCAGCGAGAAATAAAGATGGCGGATTGCTCGAAGTGTTGGGCCGGAAGTCAATGTCTTTATTTGGCAGTTCTGTTGCAAGTACTGTGACGTAATAGTTCAAAAAACGTCATAGATAACAGAAAAATCGGAACAGGTTGAAAAATATGACTAAAACAGAATATAAAGATATCAACGAAGCACCTGAAGAGAATAATTTCATATTTTCTGTACTTCTAAACACTCCAAATATACAACAAAATGCATTTAAGGGCTAAAAAAGTGCATTTGGCATGATATGTCCCCTTTAAGGTAGCCACAAGTATTACATTTAGTTAAATAACTCCAATATCATACACTAGAGTTGTGTGGGGTGTGGGTAAATTAAGCATGATCTGTGATGGTGCATTGTGGTCTATGGATCTGCCTGAAGTGTAGGCTACATGTTGAGTTGACTCACTCCCTCTGTCATAATCGAGGAGTCGAGGGTCTGTCCAAATAAACTTGCCTCGTCCACTTGACGAAGTTGAATGAACTTCAAAATGGCGGTGGGGATTCCCATTTCCCCGAGGGTAAGTGCTTAGGGAAGTTCACAAGTGTAGGCTATGTCTAAAAGTGGAGTTAAACGCAGCCCACGAAGTGTCCAACAAGTGTGTCATCCGGGTATTTTTAAAATGTACTTTTTCTATGTGGGATTTTCAGTGTGAAAACACTACTCGCACTATAAAACAAAACGTCATAGAATGGTGCATAAGTATATGAATTGGGACTCACCTAATTGTGTACAGTTTTTGCCTTTTACTTTTTCTTCTTCTTATTATTATTTTTTATTGTGTGGAAATGTGTGTGGCTATAATTTAATGTTATCAATACTTTGGCAATGCAAAGTCTTTCATCATGGCAATAAAGCTAAATCTAATTCAATACATAAGGAGTTCAGAAAAAAAGTCAATAAAGCAAGAAAAGACCTCTATAGAACATTCAGAAATAACGTTTTCCTTAATGGGAACGTTAGCAAACCGTTTTGTTAGCTGGGATGATCGTCGATAAAAAGTATAGTTTTAAAACTTACACTACCAGTCAAAAGTTTTTTCACAGTAAGATTTTTAATGTTTTTTAAAATGTTTTTTCACAGTCTTTTCTGATCACCAAGGCTGCATTTATTTGATACAAAAAAATTGATTACAATTTTAATCAGCTGTTTTCTATGAGAATATATAGTAAAGTGTAATTTTTCCTGTGATCAAAGCTGACTTTTCAGCATCATTACTCCAGTCTTCGGTGTCACATGATCATTCAGAAATCATTCTAAAATGATGATTTGATGCTCAAGAAACATTTATGATTATTATCAATGTTGAAAACAGTTATTCACATTTTTATTTCAGGATTCTTTGCTGAATATAAAGTTCAAAAGAACAGCATTTATCTGAAATCGAAAGCTTTTGTAACGTTAAACACTACCGTTGGGGTCAGTGAGAGTTTTTATTTTATTTTTTGGGGGAAAGAAATGAAAGAAATCAGTACTTTTATTCATCAAGGATGAATTAAATTGATCAAAATGTACAGCAAAGACGTTTATAATGTTACAAAAGATTCTATTTCAAATAAATGCTGTTCTTTTGAATTTTCTATTCATCAAAGAATCCTGAAAAATATTAGATATTAGAATATTAGAATGATTTCTGAAGGATCATGTGACACTGAAGACTGGAGTAATGATGCTGAAAATTCAGCT
Organism: Rutilus rutilus; assembly: GCF_951802725.1. Lineage (NCBI taxonomy): Eukaryota > Metazoa > Chordata > Actinopteri > Cypriniformes > Leuciscidae > Rutilus > Rutilus rutilus. Next base: position 42,862,370 of record NC_140221.1, on the reverse strand, counting down.
TTGATCACAGGAATAAATTACATTTGAAAATATATTCAAATAGAAAACAGTTATTTTAAATTGTCATAATATTTAACAATATTACAGTTTTTTTGTTTGTTTTTTTACCAAATGGTAGTGCAAATAGCGGCAGAGAGAGAGAGAGAAATGAATGTGAATAAAAAAAAAACACAGTTATAATATAACATACATTTTAAAATATAATATACATTTAAACCATACATTATCAAAAACCATGTAGTACCACAGTCAGTACCATTATCAGTGTGCATGACCCTCCCATATGATATTCTGTAAGGTGCAGTTATGAGTGCCTTCTAAAAAACTGAATTTTCACATACACACACATACTGTAAAGTAGTCTACCGCAGTATTTTTAAGGGACATGAATAAAAAGATACAAGGTGCCATAGTGTTTTGCACATGTACCATGGTAGTAGGGCCTATACCATCTAAATACCATGGTAGCTTCACAGTACTTTTTTCACATCCACTGTCCTTCTCAGCTGTCAAATATAGCAGTAGACTTCCATGATGAGAGGGACAGTTTGATTTGCATATGGAAACATTCAAAAATATGCTCGTCATTTTGCACTAAATTTGAAGAGGATGATCACAATGATGATAATGACCATCATAATGGCCACCGCACTCATGAGAAAAGCTTTGCACAGTGGCGAGCGCAGTATGGTGATCAGCACAGACCTCTCTCTGGCCGAGGGGCGCTCCTCTCCTGCTGGGTTCACCACGTCCAGACTCTGGTTGATGGTGTGTGTTAGAGTCGGGGCAGAGCTGGGCACTCTCTTCACCTGCAGTTTGCCTTTGTTGCGATTAAAACGGATGCTGTAGACGTGCTGCATGGCAGACGGGAGGTAGGACAGCACCGTGGAGTCATTCGCAAGCTTGGGAAGACCCAAGTCTGGTAACGGGGTGTAGGCACGGCACAGCGGGCACTGGATGGTGTTGGGTTGGGCGGACTTCACGTTCATCCGCGCTAGGCACTCCAGGCAGAAGGTGTGCTTGCATTCCAGTACCTTAGGGGTGTTGAAGATGTTGTTGAACTGGCAGAAACAGATGGCGCACTCCAGATCGGGCAGCTCGCCCTCATCCGCGTCTGGTTTGTAGGGGTCACGGAGGTCGTTCGGGTCAGGCTCCATGACAGAGGGGGGAGGTGAGAGAGAGGGAAGTCAAAGGGCATCTTCAAGGTCCAAGTCTGGAGAAGAACAAGAAAAGTTTTGTTTTATGGATTTTTCTTGTATTTTCTACCACCACCCATAGGAAAAATAAAATAAAAACAAAGAAACCTGGCATTATACACTATGAATATTGTTGGCTCTGTGACTAATTGCTTATGTTCCTCTTTTGTCAGTGACTTTGGATAAAAGCGGCAGGCAAATGCATGAATGTAAAAACAAAACAAAAAACCTGGCATTGTACACTATGCATATTGTCTGCTATTTGACACATCGCTTATGTTCTTCTATTGAAGTTGCTTTGGATAAAAGCTCCTGCAAAAAAAAAAAAAAAAAAACCTGCCATATACACAACGAATATATCCTTTGCATAAAAGCGCCTGTCGAATGCATAAATGTAAAATAATAATAAATAAGACTCCCATTGTACACTATGCATATTGACGACTCATTTCTTATGGCCTTCTATTGGAAGATGCTTTGGATAAAAAAGTCTGTAAAAGAAAATTAATTAAAATAAAACAAAAGCTGGCATTGTACACTATGAATATTGTTGGCTCTTTGACACATTATTACTTATTTTCTTTTGTTGAAAGTTGCTTTGGATAAAAGCGTCTGCGCCTGCTAAATGAATAAAATAAAATAAAATAAAATAAAATAAAATAAAATAAAATAAAATAAAATAAAATAAAATAAAATAAAATAAAATAAAATAAAATAAATAAAATAAAATAGAAAAAATTAATAATATATTTTTTTTATTAAATAAAAAACCTGGCATTGTACACTACAAACATTTTCTTTGGATACAAGCACCGGTCAAATGCATAAATGTAAAATAAATAAATAAAACTAGGCAATGTACACTATGAATACTGTTGACTCTGACACATTGCTTATGTCCTTCTATTGGAAGTTGCTTTGGAAAAAGTGTCTGCAAAATAAAAAATAAAAATAAAATCTGTGGTGAATTGCTTATGTTCCTCTGCTGTAAGTTGCTTTAGATAAAAAACATCTGCTAAATGCATAAATGTAAATGTTAAAATAATCACATTTACATTTTTGAGATTTATGAGCCCTGCATATGGTCATCACGTGTTTTGGATGTCAGTGTATTCCACATCAGGCTTTTTAGGCCTGGCTAGCAAGGCTTTCATACTCAAACAGCTTCAGTGGAAATAACATGTACTGGTTGACCAAGGTGCAGATTTGTTCTCGTCCGCCATCTACAACTTTTGCAGAGAACGTAGTACGATTGGTTGACAGACTTGTTTGTTGTTCTACCCACGCTGACCTGTTCTCAATAACAGATTTGCCTTGGAAATGATTATAGGTCTCCATCAAAGAACAGCTCAAAATATGCAAAGCAGCAGAAGGGTGTCCCATTACTGACACCCATAATGCAGGTAGAAAGGATTGGGTTACTTCATTAGAGGTCCACTTAGCCTCAACTGATCATATAGTTTACATTTATGATGCCAGTATAGTCAAATACTGTATGGTGTATTTAAATGTAGCTGAATGTTTCAGCGTTTACCTACAATTTGTTTCTTACTCTACAGACATATATAATTCAGTCGGTTTCTAATAGATTTGAGAGGATTGCTGCATAGTGTAAAATGCAAATAAAAAGCAGATAATCTATTGCCTTAGTTTGGTGTGCACATAGACTTGGCAAATAGAGTTAGTCCTGGTTCCATTGACAAGGCTTAGATTAATCCAGGATTAGGCCTTAGTTCAATTAGGGCATTTAAGAAGGGCCTTAAAAAAACATTACTGGTGTTATTTGGTACTTCAGACAAAACAATGGCACTGACACATTTCGTGCTCAAACATGCATTTTAGTCTGGGACTAGGCTTAAAGGGATACTCCACTTTTTTTGGAAACAGGCTCATTTTACAACTCCCCCAGAGTTAAACAGTTGAGTTTTACCGTTTTAGAATCCGTTCAGCTGAACTCCGGGTCTGGCGGTACCACTTTTAGCATAGCTTAGCATAGATCATTGAATCGGACAGGACCATTAGGATCTCTCTCAAAAAAATGACCAAAGAGTTTCGATATTTTTCCTATTTAAAACTTGACTCTTCTGTAGTTACATCGTGTACTAAGACCGACGGAAAATGAAAAGGCTGATATGGCTAGGAGCTATACTCTCATTCCTGCGTAATAATCAAGAAACTTTGCTGCCGTACCATGAGTCCAGCAGGCGTAATGATATGACGCAGTGCCTGAAAATAGTCCCCAGAGTCAAGTTTTAAATAGGAAAAATATCGAAACTCTTTGGTCATTTTTTTGAGAGAGATGCTAATGGTCTTGTCCGATTCAATGATCTATGCTAAGCTATGCTAAAAGTGGTACCGCCAGACCCGGAGATCGGCTGAATGGATTCGAAAACGGTAAAACTCAACTGTTTAACTCTGGGGGAGTTGTAAAATGACCCTTTTTCCAAATATAAGTGGAGTATCCCTTTAAGCCTTATCTTTGAAACCAGGGGTAAGACAGTTTCCATTATCTACATCTTCAATCATCAAATGTTGAATATCTGATTTCAGATAACTTACATGAAAGTTATGACTGAAGGCATAAGATGCATAACACATTTGTACATTTCAAAAACCTCAAACGTCCTTGTTGGTCTACAAGTTTGACGGCATGACCGTCAACAAGTTTTAATCGTCACAGACATTGCATTTCAATGGTTGATTAATAAACTACTGGCTTTGAGCCATATATTTTGCTTGACTATTGTCAAGTCAATGAAAACGTTAGAGCCCCTCTTATGTGTTAATATCACCAGTTCTACTTGGTATAAAGACAGTAGACATAAAAAATACAATGCAACACTTTATTTTGATGGTCCCTTTAGAATACTCTGTTGACTAGAAGTAACTTTGCAACTACATGTAAAATGACTCTCATTAAAGTATCAGTAGACTGTCTGCTTACTATCTGAATGTCCCTTTATTGTGATGGTCCTCCAACAGACATTCTACTGACAATAAGTAACTTTGCAAGTACAAATCAACTTATTCTAACCCTAACCCTACTAATAATACTAACGCTCTAATTAGAGTTAGTAGACATGTAGGTGCTACATTACTTATAGTCAACAGAATGTGCTGAAGCGACCATCAAAATAAAGTGAAACCACATACACAAATATATTACACGAAATGTAGATTCACAACTACTCACTCATCTTCTGTAAAGACGTCTCTTCTTTTTTTGTTTTGTTCTGGATGTCGAGGCTGTACTTTGCGTCTTTGTTGCCTTTCAGAAAGAATGAGATGTGTCGGTGTCTCTCTTTCTCTCTTTGGACATCTGCCACAGATCTCCTGACATGTTTTACATAGAAAAATAAAACACCAAGAGTCACTACCACTTTTTTTTATTTTCGCTCAGCTCTCTTTTTTAGTCTCTCTCTACCACTGTGCTGTAAAGAATGGCAGCATTTGAATACTGGAGCAGCAGCAGGAGGAAATACACAGTCTGTAGTCAAATACAGCCGTCAGAGTAAACTCTACAACCATGACCTGAAAGACAGAGAAACAAAGAGGGATTAGAGAATACATACCTTATCTGAAGAATGAAGTGAAGAAAAGCCTTCCATCTTTACTTCACGGAAGAGCATATTTATAAAATAACCTTTTTTTTTTTTTTTTTAAAGGACTGTGACAGTATGACTGGTGACAATGGTTTTTCAAAATAACATGTTGGTACATGTTTATAAAAGTATAAAAAAAAAAGAAGAAAAAAGAAAAAGTCGCTGTTTGGATTTAAATAGGCAAGGGAGTTTATGATTGGATTATTATTGCAGTGATTATTATGTTTCTAGCATGTGATATGTTTGGAAACAGTTCTTCTAACACTAATTGATGGAGTGTGTAGCTTTTCATTACTAAAACAACCATGTATGAGAACACATCATGGCCATTTTCCAGGATGACAATGTAAATATTCACCAGGCTCACATTGTGAAAGAATGGGTGGGAGGGAGCATGAAGAATCATTTTCACACATGAATCTCTGAGTCCAGAGCTTAAATTCATTGAAAGTCTTTGGGATGTGCTGGAGGAGACTTTACAGAGTGCTGGACTCTTGCATTGTCAATATAAGATCTTGAGCAAAAACTGATGCACCTCTTGATGGAAATAAATGTTGTGATGTTATTTACATAAATAGCCAGGTGCATCATTTTTTTGGCAGTACAGTAGCATGAATAGAGTACAGTGTACGCCGCGAGTACCTCCTTTACTCTCAATCACAATACCCTCCCCTATTACCAATTCACCTACTTATTGTGGACAGTTTCAAAAGAGTTTAACTTGGATATTCTATAAGCTTTTCACTTTTATTTTGCCTCTGTCCGAACCTCTTTGGAGTGTGAAGCAGCCATCAAAATCAAAATTAATTTACTTTTACAAAACACAATTAAGTTGCTTAGTGAAACCATTTGAAATCTTTTCTTTGTAATGTTGTCAGTTAAATTAAGTTGAAAGAAAATGAACAAATCACATGTTCTTACATTTTATTGCATTTTACCAAATGCCCCAACTTTTCTGGATTTGGGGTTGTATATAACCGACTAATTATGATCAAATAAAATATATTATGTAAGGGATCATGTAGAGCGAGGCGGTTGTTATAGCGAATAAAACCCGGGTCTTGAATCAGCCTGAAGGGGTTGTATTCGCTATAACAACCGCCTCGCTCTACATTATCCCGCTTATTACATGGCTACCTACCAAATAAATCAATAATTTGACACAAAATATTGATTTAAAAAGGAGTTTATTGATTTAAAAACGATTTTATTGCTTCCGCCAAAGAAAATAGTCCGTTCCGCCTCTACGGTTAGAATCCTGCGTCCATAGCAATGCTCTGTTTTTCGTGGCAATGGTGTGTTATACTTTGCAGCGGTCTGTTATCAAGAATTATACCATGGTCTGGGTGAATACTCGATTCTGATTGGCTGCAGGGTGTCCATTAAAAAGTGATAGAGGACACCTAGTAAATAAACAGGCGTAGCCAGGGAAACCAAGTTATTGTTTGTAAAAACTTTAGATTTCGATTGTAAAACTAATTAAAATATAAACTAATGTTTTTTAAAAGTGTTATTTAATAGCAAGTGACAATGGCATAAGCGGGTTAATGCCCTTCGAGGTGTTGTCAGGTATTAATGGACTTCGGCGGAGGCAACCGTCCGACGCGCACGCCTCGCCGTCGTCCATTAATACCTGACAATGGACACCTCGTCGGGCATTAACCCTTACATAACAGACCGGCCGCATTCTACATTGGAATTCAACCAAGCCATGTAATAAGAGCTGTTAATATATCATGGTAGGCTACTATCTTTTGATATGGTTTTGTAAATGTAAAAATTTTCGTATTACATATTTTATCAACAGCAAAGATCAAGCTACACATATTCCATGTCCTGTTGTGTCTGTATGCAAACAAAGAGCCAAAAAAAGGACTCTTCTCATTGAGCTGAAATAATTTATCACATAACGTGCAAATACATTAACATTTCCTTCAAATTGATATCTCGACACCACAGAATTTACATAATAGTCAAATAAACACATCAGTGTAACCTTCACATCCACATCCTTCTGTATCATTAAAACAACATGACACAGTATGGACAGTCCTTTCCGCTGTTTGCTCATCGGTATACTGCTAATGTTATATAGTGGTTGAAAAAAGTATTTGGACACTTTAAAATGCATGAATGTCTTGAAATTTCATTAGACAACAAACGATAATGTGATGAGCTACAACCTGTTATTTTACACTACATAAATAAAATACCAGCTAAAAAAAGCCTCAGAAATGCAGTTTGTTTTGAGAAAAGCTCTACTCTTAAAAATAAAGGGTTTTCACAGCAATGCCACAGAAGAACCATTCTGGGTTCCTCAAAGAACCTTTTAGCACTGAGAAAACAATGAGTAAAATTTACTTCATTTAAGATTTTGCACGGGTATCTTTTAAGTAAATTTCACATTATGGAATTAAGAAAAATCTACTGTACTTAACTAAGTTAAGTAAAATCAACAAAGAAAATAAGTTACTTTAACTTGGCCAGTTACATTTTGTTTTAATTGAGTAATTTCTACTTTGTTGAAGTTTAGTACATTTTATTCAAGCATTATCACACTGAATTAAGACATGCTTTTGAAGTGTATTATTTACTTAGAACATCAAAGTAAACAATACAGTAGATATGACAACATATCTACATATTAGAAGTAATGTGGAACCCACCCGAACGCAGAGATCGCAATGCTTACTTAGTAGGCTACACAACACAATAACGGTAACATTCGTTGGATAATTTTTGAGTATGAATATATGATTGAGTGGAAAATTTACTTCAGATGTCACAAAACAGCAAGTTGCCTAACAAAAGCAACGATAAAACAGTGTAAATACAGCTGGAAAACAGAGAAAAATGCAACATTATTATTCATGTCAGAAAGTTGAGTAGGTTTCACTTAGTTTTATAATATAAAAATATAATATAAGCTTAAATTGTGTACTAATATAGAATGAATTTTTTTGGGGGGTAAAATCTTGCCGGAACTAACTTATACACGCATATTAACTTATAACATTTGTTTTTTTCTGTAGTATTTACTTTACCACAGAATAATTTTTTTTACAATAAAAGATATACAGACCATATTTTCGTTTGAAAATCTGAACCTTTTTTGCAATTTTCATGGATGCCAAAGGTTCTTTATGGAACCATATTTGCCAATAAAGAACCTTTATTTTTAAGAGTGTAGCAACATATTTTGCATCTAAGGCAATGACATTCAGGCAGTTTTAAGTGTGATTTAAGTGTAAAAATACTCTGGGACCACTGTGCATAGAAATAAAAGAATACATAAAACAAAAACTCTTTGGTTGACATGTTTGTAAAAAAAAACTTCAAAACAAGGACATTTTTAAATCCAGATGGAATCAACACTGCCGGTGTTGGCAAGACAGTATTCGCTGGAAGAAGCTGCAATAGTATTTTTATTCTAGAACTATAATAGTAATATTAAAGGAAAAATATTAAAAACAACAACAACAACAACAAAAAAAATCACTGATTTTCATTGACTTCACATTCTCCATTGTCTGGCCACTTGTCTCTGGAAGAATATTGAGATCTGCCGTTTTTGTATTTAATTCTCTAAATGGTCACATCATCTCATAACCGGCTTCAGGAAATACAAGAGCTGAATGTTTACAGAAATGTTTAAATGTGTGTGTATGTAAACTCTAGTAGCTTCTCTGTGAAAAATGGCTCAGTTTCTGGCTCATGCCAAACCCTGAGTCTGTGTATATGTAACTGTGAATATGTGTGTATGAGAAAGAGAGAGAGCATGAGATTTTATATCCTTATATGCTACTTTCTGCATGACTTTAGCAGTGAACCATTTTGAGCCATTACCTAGTGCAAATAAAAGGTCTCCAACAGGGGTGTAAAAGTACAGAGAAATTGTACTCAAGGTCTGGCCCAGCGTCTATATAAGATCACGGTTGCACAGTATGTGTACTTATAGTGTACTTACCTAAGAAAGTACTGGGTAATATAAGGTAACTACATGGGTTAAGGTTAGGTTTCGGGTTAGTACCCAGTTATTGTAATTAATAAGTATAGAACTGTGCTACCTAGATTGCGAGGTTTGAGATTGTGATATAAGCCAAACTCTAAATAACACTTTAGCATATAATGAAGTACAATTACTCCGGTAATTTACACCCCAGGACTCCAATAACATATTCAAGCATATTCAGCAACCAAGCAGAAGTGGAGTGGCATTTCATTGCCTATATTTGTTTACACAATCACTCACACACACACACACACACACACACACACACACACACACACACAAAACAGACAAAACAGCACCTATCTTATCTCATAGTTGTATTTGGAAATGGAGAAAAATTCCCATACGGTAAATCATCCCTGCCGGTAGGGTGTTTTACAGCGACCCAGTCTCTTTCCTTTAGGGAAGCTGATTACTTTTTTATATCCTTTAATGGTTCATGCAGTCAAGTGATCATACACTACATGGCCAAAAACATGCGGACAATGTTTGAACATGGATGCAGGGATTTGCTCCCATTTAGACACGAGCAGATTGCAGATTGATTTTATGCTCCTGTTAGTAACAGATGTGGCTGAAATGTCCAAGCTGTTTAGAATAGGGTGTCCACATACTTTTGTCAACGCAGTGTACATTTTGATTTCCAGGAGTTCCAGTTATTAAAGTTGTTGGTTTTATCTTCCAGGAGGTCCAGATGGAAGTCAGAAGCGAGCCACTTCAGCGAGGCTGGGCACTGTTGCCTGATCCAGATGCAGCTGGTGCAGTCCTGTGTTAAAACTGGCACACAGGAGACTGCTGGAGTCACACGGAGCCAGAGACACCAACGGCCCTGAACCGTCCAGCGTTAATGTGTACAAACATGCTGAGGAGAGAGTATGGAGGAGACAAGAATCAAACCATGTGGCATTTTTTTGTGATTATTCCAGCAGACATTTTTAGTAAAAGCTATTTGTTGCCGAAAAAAGCATGACATACACTAAATGTAATGTGTTAACTGTTGCCTTTGACAGTAGCTATGTTACCAACCACCTGTTTGTGCGCACATTTGGGATATATATATATATAAAAAAATAAAAATGGCAATGCAAAGATGCGCATAAACTCTAAAAATGTACATTAAAAAAACGTATGCACTCAAGTGAGGCGGATAAATGTTTTATTTTATAAGAATAGACTATGATGGAACCACATTTACTGAAATCCCTCAAAGCTCAACAAAAGACTAGTGTGATTTTGCCTCAACAGCGGACCAACCAGTGGACCGATTTCATCACACAGCATGTCTAACATTGGTTTGGTCATTCTGAAATGCCTGAGCCAAAGTCTGTCATCAAAATTATTTTTTTAATCCCCTTCCAGAAGCGTCTCACATGGTTGCGTTCCCAAACATAAGCATCCGAACGCAAGATAACACGACAGCGTTTATTGCGTTTCGTCTGCGCTCTCTGTGAGACGCAAAAAAAGAGCCACAGTGGTTTCCCCGATTGCAGCAACTCACATTTTATTACAGATATTTTGCACCAGTTTCCCTGAAAGTGATGATTTTGAAACGCTGCTTTATTCGCAAACGATTTATATGTTATTCCAATTCTATGCATAAGTTACATTCGCAACTACAGATGGAAACATAGCTAGTGTTGTTTTAAAAAAAAAGTATATATGGGAAACAGGGAACCATTTGCATTTCATTAAAGTCATGAAAAACCTGAAGTTCAAAAAGTTCAAAACAGCATTTATTTGAAATAGATACATATTTTAAATATCTTTACTGTAACTTTTGATCAATTTAATGCATCCTTTCTGAATAAAACTGTGAATTTCTTTAAAAATATATAAATAAATTTAATTATTCTAAGACTTTATACTTAGAAAGAACTTTATTGCCAAGTATGCTTGTTTTGGTGACAGAAGAAGCTTCCTGTACACAGAGACAATAACAGTACACAAATAGTAAAATAAAAAATAATGAAATATGTGAATTAGATAAACAAATGTGTATATATATATATATATACAAAACCAAAAAAGACAAATTTGTATGTACATGACGTGTACATATACAAATAGAATAGAATTACCAGGGAACATCAATGCATTATTTTTATTTTGATTACTAATCTGTGGAATTTATTAAAATATTTATATTCATTTAAATATATGCCAGCCAAAGGTGACGGGCTTCCCCAGCTGAGTTTGTTTCCTCGTACAGTTTCTTTTTCATTTACCTAAACATCTTACACAGTTTTTTGACTTGACTTCCAAAAACAGGAAGCTGGCTTAACCCACTGGCTAATCCTCTTGTTTGTTTAAAAAACAGAATAGAGCATGTGTGTGTGTGTGTGTGTGTGTGTGTGTGTGTGTGTGTTACCTGCAGTGTTCTGATCCCATATTTTGACTGAGCTGTCATACGATGAGGACGCCACGAGGGCAGGACACCCGGGACGGGGAGGCACAAACACGCAGCACGCTGTGGTCTGCAGGTGTCCTCTGTATTCGGCCACCTTACAGCCGGGCTGTCTGAGGTCCCACAGCTACACACAAGCATAAACACAATAACAGATAAACTTAAGAACATGCACAGCTGTTCCCTGGCAGTATCCGCACACACACTCACCGTGGCCTCGCAACCCTGCCCACCGAAGCCGTTGCTGGACGACAGCAGGTGGTAACAGTTGGAGCTGATGTCACAGTGTGTCTGAATGTACTGCTTTGCTGGAAACGTGTTAGTCACATGCCAGGTACGACTATCCCACACCCTGAGACGGACAACACACATCAACACACGAACAAACTCAAGTCAATTTGAGTCATATAGCATATATTTTCACACACACATTTTTTCAAAGAAGCTTTACATCAAAATCATGATGTTTGTAATTACAGTCGTTTAGGAGATCTAATCTTTAGGAGATTAGAGCTGTGCAACAATATATGGTTACACTTTATTTCGATGGTCCACTTTAGACATTCTACTAACTATAAGTAACTTTGCGACTTCATGTCAACTAACTCTCATTAGAGTATAAGCAGACTGTTAGGTTAGAGTTAGGATTAGAAGGATAAGTTGACATGTAGTTGCAAAGTTATTTATAGTCTGTTAAGGGAGCATTAAAATAAAGTTAGCAGATTTAAAGCAGACAGTCTACTAATACTCTAACGAGAGTCAGATGATATGTAGTTGAAAAAAGTTACTTATAGTTAGAAGAATGTCTAAAGTGGATCATTGAAATAATGTGTTACCCAATACAGTTTACATTTTGCGATGATACAAGAAATCAAGCTGAGATTTGCTATATAGTAAATACACTCACCTAAAGGATTATTAGGAACACCATACTAATATTGTGTTTGACCCCCTTTTGCCTTCAGAACTGCCTTAATTCTACGTGGCATTGATTCAACAAGGTGCTGAAAGCATTCTTTAGAAATGTTGGCCCATATTGATAGGATAGCATCTTGCAGTTGATGGAGATTTGTGGGATGCACATCCAGGGCACGAAGCTCCCGTTTCACCACATCCCAAAGATGCTCTATTGGGTTGAGATCTGGTGACTGTGGGGGCCATTTTAGTACAGTGAACTCATTGTCATGTTCAAGAAACCAATTTGAAATGATTCGAGCTTTGTGACATGGTGCATTATCCTGCTGGAAGTAGCCATCAGAGGATGGGTACATGGTGGTCATAAAGGGATGGACATGGTCAGAAACAATGCTCAGGTAGGCCGTGGCATTTAAACGATGCCCAATTGGCACTAAGGGGCCTAAAGTGTGCCAAGAAAACATCCCCCACACCATTACACCACCACCACCAGCCTGCACAGTGGTAACAAGGCATGATGGATCCATGTTCTCATTCTGTTTACGCCAAATTCTGACTCTACCATCTGAATGTCTCAATAGAAATCGAGACTCATCAGACCAGGCAACATTTTTCCAGTCTTCAACTGTCCAATTTTGGTGAGCTCGTGCAAATTGTAGCCTCTTTTTCCTATTTGTAGTGGAGATGAGTGGTACCCGGTGGGGTCTTCTGCTGTTGTAGCCCATCCGCCTCAAGGTTCGTGCGTGTTGTGGCTTCACAAATGCTTTGCTGCATACCTCGGTTGTAACGAGTGGTTATTTCAGTCAAAGTTGCTCTTCTATCAGCTTGAATCAGTCGGCCCATTCTCCTCTGACCTCTAGCATCAAACAAGGCATTTTCGCCCACAGGACTGCCGCATACTGGATGTTTTTCCCTTTTCACACCATTCTTTGTAAACCCTAGAAATGGTTGTGTGTGAAAATCCCAGTAACTGAGCAGATTGTGAAATACTCAGACCGGCCCGTCTGGCACCAACAACCATGCCACGCTCAAAATTGCTTAAATCACCTTTCTTTCCCATTCTGACATTCAGTTTGGAGTTCAGGAGATTGTCTTGACCAGGACCACACCCCTAAATGCATTGAAGCAACTAGCCATGTGATTGGTTGATTAGATAATTGCATTAATGAGAAATTGAACAAGTGTTCCTAATAATCCTTTAGGTGAGTGTATATATCACTTTACATGAGTATAATGAAAATAATTCTAAAGCATTTATTTTATTTTTTAATGTTAATTTCAACATTTGCTAATACACGATTCATGTCAAATCAAACGTATCTGTTGATATTTAATGGACATGAACTAATTTACTAATTAACAAAGATTAAAAATACTGTCTCTAATGAATTACTCATTGTTAGTACATTTTAGTTAATGCATTACCTAAAGTTAACTAATGGAACCTTATTGTAATTGAACAGATGTATTTTGTAATGAACAATTCAATTTTAATAATTAACATTAACTAAAGATTAAAAAATGCTGTAACAAATGAATTGCTCATTATTAGTTAATTTTATGTTAACTAAAGGAAACTTTTTGTAAAGTGTTACTGATATACTATACGTCCAGCTTTATATTTAGAGCTTTGTGATTGTATAGTTTACATTTTGTGATGATATAAAAGAATCACACAGCTTGTTAATTTTTTAGCAAATATTTCCAGAGAAACACATCTCTGCAAACAATGACTGTTGAATTGGATCATATGACATATCATGATCTTCTGACCTGATAGTTTTGTCTTCTGAGGTTTGGACAATAGATGTGCTTCCTGGTACCCAGCACACATGTGTCACCTGAACAGAGGGCAACACACATTCATATTCAGTGGCTAACAATTATTAGACAAACAATGCACATGTGGTAATGCGTTCGCGAAGTGGTTACCATGTCTCAAGACTTGTTCAGAAGTTTTATTTCAAGACATTTGTCAGAGTTTTGTCCTAAAAATGCTCTTGTGTGCAGGACTAATTTCTTACACATCTCATCCCAAACCTCCATTGCTAATACCAAAATGTAATTTTAGAGCTAGTAACAGAGGCTTGAGCCATTGATATGCTGACTAATGCAGTTATTGGAGAGAGACATCTGTGTGTCTCTCAATGGTATTCGGCAGCAGCGTCTCTACTAATAGCGAAGCTGTAAGTTTAACTGCTTCAAAAACAGCGACGTTACTACCTTGCTACTGAGAAATCTCATGTAGTTTTGCAGATGCTGATCTATTTTACTGATTAAGTTGCAGGGCAGCGCTAACAACAAGTTTTTGTGTGCGTGAATGTTTCCGTCTGTGCTGAATGTGAGCATTTGTATTGGAGAGAGCGTGAGAAAGAGAGCGTGTCCATAGATAATGAAACATAATTCTGTTGGAAAAAACATGAGAAATAGTTTTTCATTTTTATATCCTATTGTTTGTTATATTTATTTGCTTGGTCAGTGGTCTTTGTGGGTTTTGATTAATTTGCTTTTATAGGCTGTAAGGACCTTTTAAAATGCTGAAATCATTTGGCGAAGTGATATGGAACTGTTATGTGATCAAACCTGCCTGGAACTACTTTAGCTGTGCGTTTACTAACAAATAAATGCACACCTTAGAACGTTCGTCAACCAATCAGAATTAAGCATTCAACAGTCCCATAGTGTAACTAATTGATAATACATGCACAAGAATATTAGAAAATAGATATTAGTCAATTTTTGAAGACTGGCTTTTCTAACCAGGTTGCGTGAGATGGTGTTTCTCTGCAGACATTCTCCCGACTCAATGTCCCAGAGGCACATGGAGTTATCACGAGAGCCCGTGCATAGCTTTGTGCCATCTACAAGAAAAAAAAAAAACACACATTACAGGATCGTGTTTAATTTGTGCACGTTGCATGTTATCATTTGAGCATTTGTTCACCTGGGCTGACCGCTACACCGTTAACTACGAGTTCATGGCCACAAAACTCCTGGATGGGTTCTGTATCTCGACCCAAATCCCACATCAGCACCATCTTATCCCGGGACGCACTGAAGATTAAGGAACTTCCTTTGAGACAACACAACTAAAGGAAAACAGAGAGATTTATACTGTTAATATATAAAAAACACACTTATTCATTGCTTCATCTCTATGTGTGCAAAATATATAAAGGTACACTATGTAACTTTTTTTGTTCAAAATTAACAAAATTTTAATCATACATTATTATTTAATAAAACATAATGAGTCAATACATCAACAATCCTTCTTCCAAAATGTGTTTTTGTCTTACCATTATTCACTTTGGTAAGCCAATTATAAGTGTTTATTTTAGACCTGTCGGATGGTTTTTGTGGGAAATTGCGTACATACGTCACTCATGTGTGTCTCGTCATATCTGTAAATAAAGAAAAGTTACTCCTACTTTGACGTGTGTATGGTGTGGTAGTGGCATCAGTTTCACAACACACAAAAAAGGTTGCCGAAAAGTGCAGAACAGAGGAGAGTCTGCTGGCAAAAAGAGAACATGACAGAGCTCGTAATAAAACAAGAACCAACACTGGCTTGGCTTTTCGGAGATGCCATTTTAATTACTCAACAGGTAATGTATTTACAGATAAATGGCCATATGTAGCTCTCTAACAGAGTTTATTGTAAAGCATTAGCCTATCTATTGTGAAGGTTCATTTCATTATGGTTGTTGTAGCACTGTGCTGGAATTTATTCTCAAGGAAGTAACGTGTCTATTAACGGGTAAAGCTACAGTAATGTCTTCAGCTAGTCAGCTTGAGATCATTTCCATCTAAACTGGTTAAATCTCTGAATGTTTTATGTAATGTTTATCTGCACAGTCAGGCAGAGCCGAAGCACAACCAAAACAATGTTCTTCTGCCAAATGCATGCGGTTTTCTTTTTTAACCGCTAGAGGGCCAAAAGTTACATAGTGTACCTTTAAACAAAATCTGTTTTGTTTATTCTTATTCCACCATTGAAAATGGTTCCAAAACAAGCAAAAGCAGGACCCGACATTGCTCACTGAATCTAATTAGAAAGATTTACTGTAGTTTTATTACCTTTGTAATCTCTCTGCTATGGCCCGGGAACGATTTACACAGTTTTCCAGCCTTCCAGTCATAGACAACAACAGCCTGACCAAAAAACAACAACACAAATCATATTAAAATGCATATTTCAATCAAACTTTGAACAAAATATTATGACGATTATTGCCAGTTTGTGTAAAGCCTTAAATGTGGAGCGTGTAATTCCTAGTGGCACCAACCTGAACTGCAAATGTAGCTACATTTTTACAAGCTTAATGTGTTCTGACGTTGCTATGATGTTCAGAGTGGTTTAAGCATGTTGCTATGGCGTTCCAGGTGATTGCTAGGTAATAAGACAGGATGATACAGATCATGTATAAACCCAAAGAGGTGTATTTTCTGAAAATTGTATATAATTTAAAATGTAATTTATTCCTGTGATGTAAAACTGAATTTTTGAAATCATTCTAATATGATGATTTGCTCCTCGATCAACATTTCTGATTATTATCAATGTTTAAAACAGTTGTGCAACTTGTGCTACTTAATTTTTTTTTCTGTGTGGATACAGTAGCATTTTTTTATGATTCTTTGATGAATAGAAAGTTCAAAAGAACAGCATTTTAAAAACAGAAATCTATTGTAACATTATAAATGCCTTTACTGTCACTTTTGATCAATTTAATGTGTTCAAAAAAAAAAATCTTACTGAACCCACCCTTTTTTATTAGTAGTGTATTTCAATGAAAGATTGATTTGACACATTCTTTTATTATGTGAGAACAAAGAATGTGGAGTCATGGGAGACATGAAGCTATAGCACAGTGTAGGAAACTTAAACGTCAGGAACAACAGTCAAAAATAGTTATGATGACAGTCACAATGTCAATATACAAATACATCTGACCACAGACCATGCATGCTGCCTTTGACCAATCAGAATCACGTATTCCACAGAGCTGTAATTATCAAGATTTAAAGGTTTGTTCAAGTTACTATGAGCAATAAAGCACCACTAATGATGCTTTACAAACATACATTGAGAACTTACATTTTTTTACGTCATTTAATTTATGTTTTGATAGTAACTAAAGAGTTTACAGTACATTAGTAAGGGTTAGTTCATTTACACCAGTGTTATTTTATTATTAATCATACATTATTATTATTTCATTCATTTTCAGTGTAAGGTTTAGTGATTTCACTATGCACTTTTGTAAATATTTATATTATTCTCTTCTATTATAATTTTTATTTCAGTTTTAAGTAATTCAACCTAGTTTGTTTTAAATTGTCATCTAATATTTTATTTCAGCTAACAAATACTTTGTACAAATACAAGTTTTTTTTTATATATTAATTTTAATTACACTAATGGTTCACTTTGCCGCAGTTTTATAACACTAAAAGATAAAATGCTTTGAAATGAATTTCATTCAGTTGTAACTGCTTTATTATCAGTCAGCAACAGTAAAACCAACATGGCAAAGCAGTGAAAGGTCAATTGTTTTTGCATTTCCAACGGGATATGAAGCAATAACTTCACCTTTGACATCCAACACCGCTACACTCGTTAATCTCAAACCCTCCCTCCTATTCAATGCTTCTCCAGCTCACCTGGTCATGACCCCCTGACGCGCAGAGGTCAGAGGTCAGGCTGACGACACAGTTGATGGCATCTGTGTGAGCGGGTTCATACTGCACTACCTGTGGGACAAGTGCAGTCTCCCCCTCTTTGACCCTGTCAAGGTGATAACAACAACAGAGCCTCAATGACCACAAACTCATCACAAGCATCTGTCAAATCATTATAGCTCATCATATCTCACTTGTAAAGGTCTGAGCGCCGCCGGAACTTGCTCTGTAGTTTCCCCATGTTTGTATGGGTGTCCGATCGCCTGATATCAGGAGGACTCTCTCATCTCCCCACGTCGCAAGCCATCTACAGACTCTTTGGGGATCTGAGAGAATTGCAGTTTTTTACATGTTGATGAAGACATCAGTCCCTGGCAACCTCACAAGGGAGCTATTAGCTGCCAAGAACAGATGCTGATGTTGTCTCTAGCATAAGCTGGTAATCAGTTATGTATTGGACTCAGTTATGTATGGGCACAGCTTGCATGTGAGAGCTACAGGAAGACAGGGAGGGCGACCTGAATCCTATTAAGTGCATTAGTTCCTCATCGCATTAGGTAACAAGAAAGATGCAATATGGCAATATTTGGACAAACCAATATCCCCAGTAGACATCTTCTGCAATAAACCTTCATATGAAATTAAACAGCAATATGCAAATATTTACATATAGGTATATATCTATATTATATCGGTGCCAGTGCACAATGCATTGCTCATTTGAAGGCAAACCAGCAAGCACTGCATGACATACATGCAACATCGCTGCCTTTTAACCCATGCATCTACTATTAAACTACATTAGACACACGAAGACGCAATTTAAATTCAGTGAAGTTCGCGAGGACAAAACTAAACTTACCGTCCCGTGCCGTAAGACGATTATCCGGGTTTCCCAATCAGTGTGCCGGTGTTATTGTGAATGCCTCGCATGTGCGTGTGTGTGTGTGATGTCGGAGATATTTGAAATTACGTGAACGAAGGATTTATCGCGCATCGTGATCCGTTTCGGCAGTAAATCTTCCGCGGCTCCTCGACTTCAGCTTCTCTATCTCCATAGCGTGAGCGACGCTTTCGCTGTTACCAGGCGCACGAGATCACGTGAGCACACAGGGGACGGGGCTTCAGGTCACATGGACTGTCTGGATAAAAGAATTACTACTATTCATTTATATACAACAAAACAAGCAATAAAATAAACAGAAAACGAAACTAAAAAAAATTACATTATATTATTCCAAATTGTTATTATTATATTACATTTTTCAACACGGGAAACAGTTACAATTTGTAGATTTTTACCTTCATTGGCATTTTTACTTTTATAAATGTATTTTTAAACCTAATTATATGCATGCATCATCTTTTGTGTCAATTTTATACACTTAATAAAATTTAATTATAATAATAAGACACAATAGGGCTGTTACCAAAGAAAGAGGAAGAGGGGGAGGAGGGTAACAAAGGAGGAGGGACAATATTGCTTGTGATGTGGACGAAGTGCTCTGGCCTGGCCTGACCCAGCCTAAAGACAAGAAGAAGCACATTGATCACATGTTTTCTCCTTTGGATTTTGTCCCTGTTAGTATTGTATACTGTAGTACAGTGCATTGTAGGCTGTATGCTCTACAATGAACAAATTGTATGGCCCTGAACATTGTGCTTTCCATTTGTTAACAGTACTGACTGCTCAATTTGACTGGTTGCAGGTTCATATCAACAAAGAACAAGAATTACAGTATCACAGAGACAAAGGATAAGTTTGTGAGATGCAGGGTACAGTACTGTAAAAATAGGGGTACAAGGAGGAGGAAGAACAAAAAAAAAAAATTGCAAAGAGCAAAGCAGAGTAGTAATTTCTGATCAATTTTGAGCTACTATGATAGAACATGTTTTCGTTCGTCAAAAGACAATGACGGAAAAATATGCAATTTGTTTTGAGATTACAGTTTTTCTTGATTGCTTAAACACTATTACCAGGCTTTTGAACAAAAATTTCAAAACCATAACGCCATTTATCAAAATGCACACCCATTTCCCTAAACTATAAACACTATTCCCCTGTTTTCACACATAAATCAGATTTGTTGAACTGTCACTGCAAAACTCTACAGACAAATCCCTTCATTTCTCATTGCCTACACCATGTTGTCATTTAGAAAACACTAGCATTCAATATCATTCACTAAAGTCAGCACAGCTTCAGCTCAGTTAGCACACAATTACCCAGGTGGAGTCAAAATTGATCACACACCAATCAGATCCTTCAATAGATAGATGAAAGGGCCAGAGTCAGTTCAGTGGGTTTTTGAACAATTGATCCAGGAAGACATGAAGGAGGAGGTTGAGGAGGACACTGGAGTGGAGGTGAAGGAAGAGGAAAAGTAGGAGGTGGAGGTGGAGGAAGAGCAGTAGGGAGTGGAGGAAGAGGATGAGGAAGATGAAGGGGAAGGGCAAGGCCAAAGAGACAAGCATTGCCACTCTAGTATGTCTTTGTCCATGGTATAACAATGAGGGAGGCTGGTATAACAATGAGGTCGCTTCGATCATAAGAACCTACAGGGAGAAAAACAGGTACACTAGATGTACTTCAGACTGCTCTCTACTGTAACTTTTGAGTGCAGTACAGCGTGCTGTTACAACACATACATGTAGCCTACTGTAGCTGTTGCCCTATACTACTGTAATAAAAAGAAATGCATCAAATTGCCTCACATACAGATAGTTTTCTGAATGCTTTCATTTTGTAAAAAGGATGTGTTACACTTACAGTAATCAGTACTTCTATTTTTCTAGGACACAGAGACGCTGAAATAGAAGAAGACTGCCAAATATTTCAGTTGATGCGTGCCAGCGGGGAACAGGCACGCAAGAGGATTTTACCCCCGCTGCTTTTACCCCCGAGGATTTTAGCCTGTGATGTGGACGAGATTCTCTGGCCTGACCCAGACAAAAGAGGGGATGCTGGGGCAGATTATTTTTTGTTTGTTTGTTTGGTGTATTGTATTGTACTGTACAGTACATTAAGGAGGGGGGGAGGGGGGGGAGGGGGGGGGGTGGTGGGTGGGGGCACAAGCAACATAACTTACCAGTTTTGGAAATGTTGTTTTGAATTTATTGCACCAGTTTGTGTTGTAGTGTGTGTGTTTGTGATGGCTAGTGTGTGATGCCTGAGGACAAAGTTTGGTTTTTCAGCAAGAGTGAATGGTTTTGAGTGTAGAGCTTCATTTTGATCTGAAAATAGGATGTTTGAGGAATTGGGGGAGACTTTATGGATTTGTGTTTACTGTTTTGAGAATACGAGGCATAGTTTCAAGAAATGTGTTTAAGCAATCGAGAAAAACTGTAAAAATGTACTTCTCCCTGAGTACTATATGTTTTGAACAACGTGTTTTCTATTTTTTGGTGTATTGCTTACTGACTGCTTGATAGTGTATCATTTTGATCACTTTGTTTGATTTTGAACACAGGTACAACTGTTTTGAGGCGAAAGTTTCATTTTGCAAGAGGAGTCAGAGGTTTTGTGAATAGTGCTTGAAGATGAGGTTTTGTGTTTAATGTTTTCAGAAAATGGAGCAAGGTTTCAGCAACTGAGAAAAATTGTAATTAATTCAAATTAAGCTCAAAATATTATGCTCTGAATGGGCAAAAAAAATGTTTAGGCACATAATATCTGTAAATGTCACGTAAAATGTAAATCAGACTAATTTTGCCTCATCATGAATAGGGAATTCAGCAAGAATATATATTTTTTAAATGTTATATTCCATAACGGCAGTGTGCAATATGTTGGTATTTTGGTATTATGCCAATTATGTGGTATTTAACAACGATTTTATTTGAAACTTTGAAGCAAGTATTAGATATGGCTACTTTCACTGAACAGTTTAGACTAGTCTACACCAGGCGAGCGGTTATGCATTAGGAGCTTGTACCGAAGATTTGAGTTTGGTGAGGCAACACAACATTTCCTTCTGTCACAAGCATTTTAGATAATCATTTATAACAATGCTTTTTTATATGAAATACAGGCCTAGACTTTAAACGCAAATGATGATACTGGTGTGATCAGAGCCTTCCAAACTGCTTGAGTTTTATGAATCAGAAAGAGGCTTATGGGCTCTACGGTCACTTGACTGAAACAGCAACAATGTGTTCTTTGTAATCAATGCAAACAACACAATGCTTAATATAGGTCAATAAGTGTTTCTTCTCACATTTAAGAGACAGCTAGCATGAAGTATTTATTAGTCATCATTAAATAACCATTAGAGGACAATCCAGCTGTAATCTCACATGCAGAATTCAGAATTTGCTCCTCAGGTTGGTCCAGTGGTGGTCATCTGAGCTTATGATTACACTAATGACTGCACACAGACCTACCGCCCCTTCAAAGTTAATCTTTCCTGTGAGAGCAATACGGCATGATGGAATAAACTCCTTTCTTTAGCATTCTAAAGTTGCTAAAAATGAATGAACTCAAAATGAACGACCCGGAAGAGTCTACGACTTTAAGAAGAAAGGTAAGCTTTCATTTGAATTTTGAATTCATGGTTCACCACAAGGCTCTCCGTGCATTATCCACAGGACTGAGTGTGGAAAAGCAATTGATATGCATGTGTTGAAGGACAAAAATATCCCAAAGACGTCCTACAGAGCTTCTCTGTGGCTTTAAAGGGAAATTCATTCCGAATCAACTCTGAACCAATGCATTTTTCACTGTTCATGCTCTGAACAACAGCATGATTGTATTTCTGCTAGTATATCTGTTATCCACCTCATCTAGAGCTCTAAGAGCAGTTCTGTCCTAGGATGAGTTCATATTCAGAGACACTCTGAATCCGTGATTAAGAGACGTTTGGAATATTAAGTGAAATGTTAAAATATTTTGGACGAGTTACAAAAATGGGCAAAGACAATGGAGAGCTAAAGGAATATCAGCCTTTACTTAAAGACTTCAAAGAACCCGTTCGACAAATAAAGGTATGCTTGAAATTATTCTTGTTATATTATTTTTGAAATACATATAACAAATGTATTATAATTAAAAATACTCAGCACTAGCAGGTTATAACTAGTATACTACTCGCCCAGTTAACACAGAACGTTCCCCTAATGTTATTTTTTGGTTATTTTTTTGGGAACCAAATACTTACGTTAGGGGAACGTTCTTTTTTGGTTTTATTTTTATGTAACAATAAAATAACGTTCCCAGAACGTTGCTGGGTGGTTACCATAAAAAATAACGTTCTGGGAACCATAAACTAACATTCTGAGAATGTTCTGGGTACCAAAAACTAACGTTAAGGGAACCAAAAATTGTTAGCTGCACTAGTTGTGATGGACAGGACGTGAAGCTGTAAAAGCACTTGCTATGTTTATGTGTCTTGCATATTACATTCATTCTTTTTAGATTATTGTATATTTGTTGTATTTTTGCATATGCATATATTTGGTAACACTTTGCAACTAGGTTCAATTTGTTAAGATTAATCAACAGTCTACATGAACTACATGTAGATTAATTAACAGTCTACATGAACTAACAATAAACAATACTTCTAAAGCATTTATTAATCTTAATGTTCATTTCAACATTTACTAATTCATATATGTTAACATCATGCACTGTGAACTAACATGAACAAACAATGGACAATTTTAACAAAGATTAATTAATGCTTTCAAAATATTGCTCTTTAATGTTAACAAATGAGACCTTATTGTAAAGTGTTACCATATTTATTGTATATTTTTGTTGCTCTTCAGCTGCTGTTGCGTGCAATACTTCAGTTTTCCTCACTTTACTCTACTCTACTCTACTCTACTCCTAACCAGTATAAATATTAGCTGTTAACAGCAAGTTTAGATCACGTCTGAACATGCCTTTTGTACTGTGTTAACTACAGGTTCCCAGTAAGTCTCTTCTTCTGGCTGTCTGGGCCGCTGGCATTGGTGGAACCTTTCAGTATGGGTACAATATTTCTATCATAAATGCACCGACCAAGGTAAGAAATGTGCATCATCAAGCCTTTACCCGATTATTCATCACTTTACTTAAGCCTGTTTGTGTTTACATATAAAGCATACTTTGTATAATATGCATTATACAGTCATATTAAGAGGAGTTAAGTCAAAATACTTTACTTAGGTTATGTGTATGTGTGTGTGATGTATAAGTTATTATTGCAGTCGCTCATCAGATTAAAAGTCACATGAAATCTGTAGTTAGTTAATATGTAATGAGAATTTTGGTCCCTGTCACATTTTTGCTAAAAATTTGACTAAATGTATAGTCTACTGAATCCAAAACCCACATTTGGGCTTTTTGCACTTTAATTAATTGTTAACTCGGGGTCAATTTTAACCATGTTTCACAATGTCCACACATTGCCCTAGATTAGCAATGATATTCTAAGATGTTCTGTTTGACAAAATATTGTTCATGTTTACAATACTATTATTACAAGTTAAAGGTGCAGTTGGTGGTTTCTGAGAAAAGCGAACGAAAATTGAAATCAACACCCAAACAAACAAATTTGTGAATATTTGCTAGATATCTGTGTGTGCTGAAAAAAATATATGTTTGTTACATAGTCCTTGCATAGGAGAAAAAACAAAGTGGATCAGAGCGATCACCATACACTCATGATGATGACGAGTGAGCAGCCGGGACATTTGAAAGACCGTAGAAAGAGAGATGGCTGAGATATTATCAAAGAGGAAAAGGTCAGATGAAGCAAGAGCTATTTTAGGACCCACGTTAAAGGTAAGGTAGGCGTAGGCATTCGAACAGGCTAGCAATAGCAAGCTAGCTTTGAAAGCATGAGATCCCACCCTCCCTTCATAGCGTCTCCAAAGCCACGCCTCCTTCAAAACACATGAGCGCACACAGCAGAGTCTGCAGAGTCACGAGAGAAGGCATTAAATTGCTACATGTCTGAAAGCACATAAAATTACAATATAAATAAACATAAACAACTTACAGAGCTCTAGTTGTACCACCTGACTGCTGCAGATTCATTTCGGTGTTGATAGTGTTGACATAGAAACGCAGAAATTCAGGAACAGCTCGGGGTAGAAGGTAATTACGACTACGAGGCAGGTGGGACATCTTATCATTGCATTCGAACTGCATGCAATGATTGGATGAAAATTTTTTGGTCCTGAGACTTCCACTGAAGATATATACCACTTCTATTATTGATGGCTTTCAGGATGTGAAGAGTTTCAACCAATATAACAAAAAGTGTTTAAAAAACGATTGCCTACCCTATACATTAAGTATTAGAAAAGCCTCCCAGCACTGGAGGGACGTTAGAGAGCGGGAAGGCCTGAAAACGGACGCTGAGGTTGCTTTGTTTTTTCTCGATATGTGAGTAACATTGGATTTGCTGTTTCACAAAACTAACGCTGCTGTGAGCTGTCTGAAATGGCAACTTTTCTTGCCTGAATGCATATCCTGTTTGTCATTTTTTGGGCGGAGCAACGAAGGGAGGGACCTGTTTTGGTTGTCGATATAAAAAATCAGCAGTAGCCGCGTTTCCATTACCCTTCAAATTGTGCAAATTGAAATTGCGAATTGAAAATACGGCCAATAGAAACACGTCAATTTCGCAAAAACTCCCATTTATTGCAAAAAAGTTTTTAAGCTTGCATGAGGTGGTTTTTCAGGCAATTTGAAAAATAAATATTTCGCAAAACTGCAATGGAAACAGTTTTTGCGCATTTACAGGTCACCAGACGTAGACGACGCGGTATGTTTGGAAAGAATACGAGACAGAGTTCTTTATTAAATTCATATAAGACAAAAGAATTACAGGAATAATGGATTCTAAACCTCAAATAAATGCCACAGTCAAGACCTCGAAGCAGAAATGAGGGAGAAACACCCAGAAACACCTCATATGTGCCGCTCACAAGTTTAATAAGGGTCGTTCCTTACCATTAAGGAACGACCCTTATTAAACTTGTGAGCGGCACATATGAGGTGTTTCTGGGTGTTTCTCCCTCATTTCTGCTGGTTGGTTGAAGAGTTTCAACCAACCATTAATGCTTGGAAAACACACATACATCTCCTTCGATTAATAATAATGGCTAGTGCAGTGGCTGGGACATAAACCCATAGATATCCATATAAAGGCTAGATGTCTTGTCTTAAGACGGAGTCACTTCCGGCATCACCGGCAGCCATCTTGCCACAGGGAAGCTGTGAATTAAGGTGAGTTATCAGCACGCACACAAATCCTCTTATCTCGCTGAAATCTTGACGGATTTACAAGCTGGTTGGTTTCTTACAAACGTTATTAACGTGGCTATAATTCTTTCATATGGAAGTCCATTGTTATAATTATTCATATGTATGCAGTGTCATAACTACATCTCTGACGTTTATAACAAACCAAACCGTTTGAAAATCGGTAGAAAATTGAGCACGTTATGGTTATTTAAAAGTACATGCACCATGTTACGAGTGAGCGAGCACCCTGTGGTAAGATGGCCGCCGTGTGCGGACGTTGACCTCCATTGGCCAGCGCGAGACATCTAGCCTTTATTATATGATATCTATGCATAAACCTACCAATGTCTGTTGCCATGGTTTTTTGAATGACTTTACTTATCGCGAGAGGAAAAAATAAAGTTTTAGTCGCATAACACCGGTTAATGGAAACGCCGTCATTTCGCAATAGTTTTTTTGTCAACATTTAGGAAAAATCGCAAAAGTTTTGCGCAAATCTGTAAAGGAAACGCGCCTTACTTTTTAGGGGGTGAAGCAATATTGTAATGCATTATTACTATTATATACTATCTCAGAAATCGCTTACTGCAACTTTAAATGAACTATTTCCTTTGACAGTATTTATTCCATTTGCTTGTGTGTTTTCTATCAGTCTGTGCAGAACTTCATTAATCAGACATGGACAGAGCGCTACAACACGGAAATCTCCACACAGATGCTCACTCTCCTCTGGTCCACCATAGTGTCCATATTCACTCTTGGTGGACTTGTGGGAGCGTCCGTTGGGGGAACTCTGGCCATTAGATTTGGAAGGTGAACAGAAGACAAAATACTGTGTTTGAAGAATGCAGTTAAGTTTTTAGGGATGTTACAGTCTTGAGATTAATTTTCCCATCTTTTTTCCAGGAAAGGGACACTGTTGTTTAACAACACATTTGCTCTGTTGGCTGCTTTCTTCATGGGCTTGAGTTATCCTTCTGGCACTTTTGAGCTTTTAATCATTGGACGCTTCCTGACAGGAGTAAACGCAGGTACACATCTCAAGGTTTAAAGCACATAGCTAAAATTAGTGAAGGTTGATCTTTTTTTTTTATTCAATCAACATTAACATTATACACTATAGTTAAAACTTTTTTTTTGAAGAAATATATAATAGAAATATATATACTATAAATGTATACATATAGCATTAAATTGATCAAATTTGACAGTCATGACATTTATGTTACAAAAAATTTCTATTTCAAATAAATGTTGTTCTTTTGATTTTTCTAGAATCCTGAAAAAAGATCAAAGAATCCTGAAAAAAAAAAAAACATGTAATGGTTTAAAATGTTAAGCAGCACAACTGTTTTCAACATAGATAATAATTGGAATTGTGTCATAAGCAGCAAATCAGCATATTAGAATGATTTCTGAAGGATCATGTGACACTGAAGACTGGAGTAATGATGCTGAAAATTCAGCTTTGATCACAGGAATAAATTACATTTTAAAATATATTCAAATAGAAAATAGTTATTTTAAATTGTTATGTTTCACAATATTGTTGTTTGTTAAATAAATAAATGCCGTCTTGGAGAATAAACATTTTTAAAAATTACTGATCCTAAACTTCTGACTGGTAGTGTATTTTTTTTAATGAATACAAATATTAAACATTATACAGCAATCTATAAAAGTATAAGGGGAAGGTCAAAATATATAAAACAAAATACATTTTTTTTAAATTTAAATACATTCCTTATAAGGTTCACAAATATTCAAAGTCTTAATAGATTTTTTCATTCAGAGAGTTTCTAATATTATCAAATGTACAGCCTTGCTTTACTCCATAAAATCATAAATAGTTTTTTTTAATTAGTACATTTGCATTCATGAATATGACATTTAGTCAGAATATCTTCTTTTGAATAATCAGCAAAGCTAAAAAGTATGTTTTCCCAGTGAAAAAGCTGTAGGCCTACCTGAGACAAAGCAATCCCAAAATAAATGCAAGTGGTTAAAATGCATTCATTGCATGTTTTTGAATTTCTGTAAGTGATTTGCTGGATAGAATTTGTTGTTGTCTTTATGATAAATCTGTTAAATGACTAAACATGAATGAGAAGCTTATTTAATTAAATAAGTTGCACAACATTATATGAGCATTTGTTTATGGTCCCATAACTGACATCTCATTTGAATGACAGGTATCGCAATCTGTGCGCAGCCTCTGTATATTGGTGAGATCGCACCTAGGGCTCTGCGTGGAGCCATGTCCATGGGAACCTCCATCTTCATCACCGGGGGGATCTTAACAGGACAAGTGATTGGCCTCAAGTACGAAACAAAGGCATTAACACCACAGAAAGCATAAGAGGAAGGTCAAAATTGGTCTTAAATATGTCTCCTGTTGATTTCCCCCCCTGCAATTTACTCACTTTAAAGGGGTAGTTCATTCAGAAATGATTTATTTATTTGCTGACCCATACAACAATCTTTGACTTTATACTGTCACAAGTCAAAGTGGATGAAGTTTTCATTTACAGAAAATACCCTATTTATTAGAAAAATTACCAATTTTTATTTATTTATTCCTCAACTCAAAATGTCTGATAATGGCAGAGTTACAGAAAAACAGCCTTATGTACACTGAAGACTGGAGGAAAATTCAGCTTTTCCAAAACAGTTATATACTGTAAATAGCCTAATATTACACAATATTGCTGCTTTTACGGCATTTTTGATTAAATTAACAAATCTTTAACCGGTAGTGTAGCATACAAAAGATTCCTCTTATTGTAACCAACTAAATTAAATTTACTAAATCAACATGCCAGTAAAGGGCTCTCTCTCTCTCTCTCTCTCTCTCTCTCTCTCTCTCTCTCTCTCTCTCTCTCTCTGTCTCTCTCTCTCTCTCTCTGTCAGAGAGTTGTTAGGTAAGGAGGAGTACTGGCCCATACTCTTGTCCACCACCTGTATTCCAGCCATACTGCAGCTGCTGATTCTGCCCTGGTTCCCCGAGAGCCCTCGCTACCTGCTCATCGACCGTGGAGATGATGTTGCCTGCACAAAAGGTATGGACTGGTTCAATAACTGTGCACAATATTGTTTAAATAAAGACGGTGCTAGTGCCAATTTATATATACCCGTTAATATCAATTTTGACTTGTTGTTAAAGGTAGTGATAAAGCTCAGATCTGTACTCTGCTGTTCAAATTATTTATACTTTTTGTGGAATCAGTTGATGGAAAAGTCTGGTTTAAAAAAAAAAGAAGTCTCTTATTCTCACCAAGACTGCATTTATTTGATAAAAACTCAAGTAAAAGCAGTAACATTGTGATAAATTATTACAATTTAAAATAACTATTTTCTATTTGAATATATTGTAAAATGTAATTTATTACTCCAGTCTTCAGTGTCACATGTTCCTTCAGAAATCATTCTAATATGCTGATTTGATCTTATTACTATCAATGTTGAAATCGCCAGCTTAATAATTTTGTGGAACTTTCTCTTAATCAGATTTTGTGATGAATAGAAAGTTCAAAATAATAACATTTACTTGAATCTTTTGTAACTTTATTCATGTCTTTACTGTCGCTCTTGATCAATTAAATGCATCCGAGCTGAACCAATGTACCAGTTTCTGCAATAAATCTCACTAAATAAGGAGTGATATGGCAAATTAAGCAGTTTACGGAAATACTGTTTATATGAATGAAATATCAACTGTCCATGTAAAAGTTCTGCACATATTTCTACAATCTTTACCAATGTGCTTCATGTGAGAATTAAAAAATACTGCCAGGTAAGATTAATATTAGCAGTTAAATCAATAACCAGTAAAACAAACCACAAAATCAGCATGTAAGTTTTCAGGTCAGGAAATGACTGGTCAAAAAAAAACTGTATCTGGTTCCTGCTTATTTTGATCTGTTTTTCATGTTTTGCTGGCAAGTAAGGTCATAAGACACATTTAAACTCATGATTCCATTGATGTGAAGATGATGTTCTCATCTCAGCTGTGTATAACCAGAAAATCAAAACATTTAAATACTGAAGCGAAAAATCTCATTGCCATGAATGGCTGTCGTGATGTGAACACTGTCTGCAAGGAAGATAAATCAGTTGAGCCGTAACCAACAACTGAAGCGAGGAGAAGAGCATCTCGTGAGTAAAGGAATGTTATGCCCTTTGCCACTTTCTTTCAGCTCTAACGTGGTTCCATGGCCCGGATAAGTACCATGGAGAGAAGGAGGACATAGAGAGAGAGAGGGACTGTGCGATCGGCATTAAACCCAAGAAGCCCTGGGAGCTTTTTAAAGACAGCAGTCTTCGCTGGCAGCTTCTGACCCTCTTCGTGATTCACATGTCCCAGCAACTCAACGGCATCAATGCGGTGTGTATCTCGCTCAGACACCCGGAGACAATAACTTCACATTAATGGCTTGGAATATAAAATGATTAGCCTTGACTGCTGACATGTGCACTATTAAAACCCCAAAAAACACACCCTCCCTCCAAAATGGCATGTGACCGGCATGCTGTGAATTAAACCGTGATCTTTTCTCAAGGCAAATGATTATAAAAGAGGGGGAAAAAAAGTATCTTTGTGACATTTATCTCAGCTCATATAAAAAGTAAAGTGAAAAGTGAAAGTGAAGCAAAGCCAATGCTGAACCATGTACTGTAGGCCCAAACATTATATAGACAATTTAAGCACTATTGAAAAGTAAATATATGAATGTCACTGCATTGGATAAAACATCAAACCAAGAGAGAGGGCACAAACACACATTTCAGACACGGTTTTGTTAGGTTTAAGTGTTCAAAATTAGATATACTGTTCAAAATTAAGACTATATCTACATGAAAATGTATGCTGTTTACGTGACCTTTTAAAAGTAGACAATATAAGACACATTCTTTAATTTAAAGAAAAATCAGGGGGGAACGTGAGGAACTTTTTCCTAATTCCCTACTGGATTTTTCCCTTTACATTTTTATTGTCATTTTTCAAAGCAACTGTCACACAATTTTACATCTAATGTACATGTGTCTTTGTGACCCCAGTTGACTGAGATTTCTCTCCCTTCAGATTTATTTTTATGCAGACTACGTGTTCACCCAGGCTGGGATTCCAGCTGACAAGATTCCTTACGCTACAGTGGGAACCGGAGCTTGCGAGTGCATCACTGCACTGACGTGTGTAAGTCTGGGATTTGTGTACCAGCTCAAAGTCGTTAATCTCAGAAAGCATTTTTGGCATAAAATCGTTTGGCATGTTCCTGTTGATCCAGAGACATGTCCCACAAATCACACAGTGCTGATCTGACAAATGGTGCTTCGTGCTTTGTGCTTCAGCTTTTAGTAGTAGTTGCATGGAGATTTTAGAAAATTATACTTTATAAACCCGACGTTGAAAGGTTGTGTGTGTGTGTGTTTCAGGGTCTTCTGATCGAGTCTTTGGGAAGAAGGGCTCTGATTATCGGTGGATACTCTCTCATGAGCCTGTGTTGTGTCTGTTTCACCGTCGCACTGACTTTTCAGGTTAACAGAGACCTATAAGAAATTCTATATGCTAATACTATACTATACTACTGTATATTTGCTGTTTATCTCAATACATTTATTTTGTGCACCGTGTCAATATGTTATTACACTCTTAAAAATAAAGGCTCTAAAAGGGGATTTTGCTGCAATGCCATAGAAGAACAATTTTAGGTTCCCCAAAGAACCTTTCAGAGAAAAGTTCTAAAAGACCTATTTTTTGTTCTCAGTGTAAAGAACATTTTAATAATCTAAATGTAACACGACGAGTGGGATTCAGTGTTACCGGCAGAGGAGGCGGGAGCACTAACAAGGACACTACACTGTCAGAAAAAAACATGCAAAACAGTTTGTCAATAGGGCAGTACCCATAAAAGGACAAATCTGTACCATATCTATCCCCTAGGGGTTCATATTAGTAATATGTACCCTTAAGGTACTACTGTGAACATTTTAGGGGGTAAATAAGCACAAAGATGACCCTTTTAAGGGTACTACCCCAGTGACAAGCTGTTATACACCTAAAGGTACAATTTTTGTAGATTTATTTTGAGAGTGTAAAGATCGCAACCTTTAGCATCAGTGTGATACTCTTGAGGCCAGGGGAGTGAGGTTTACTTGCACAGCTCTTACTATCTGGTCTCTGTTACATACAGAACCTTTTCCCATAAGGAACCGTTTGTGTAGTACAAAGGTTCCATGGATGTTAAAGGGTCAGTTCACCCAAAATTTTTTATTCTGCCATCATTACTCACCCTCATGTCGTTCCAAACCTGCAAGACTTTTGTTCATCTTCGGAACACAAATGAATATATTTTTGATGAAATCTGAGAGCTTTCTGTCCCTCCATTGACAGCTACGCAACTACCACTTTGATGCTTTAAAAAGTTGTTCAGATTGTGGAACTAATTCATATGAATTGAGCGGTTTAGTCCAAATATTCTGAAGAGACAAAATCACTTTATATAATGAACAGATTGAATTTAGTCTTTTATTCACATATAAACATTCATAAACTCACACATCAGTTGTGGTAAACGGAAGCTCAAGCATGTTTACTTGACGTGTGAGAACCAATGAGGTTCATCGTTGTGTTACGCAGCACACTTGAGCTTCTGCAAGAACCAATGAGGTTCATTCTTGTGTTACGCAACACGTTTGAGCTTCAGCAAGAACCAATGAGGTTCATGCTCGTGTTACGCAACACGTTTGAGCTTCAGCAGGAACCAATGAGGTTTGTTGTCGCGCGTCAAGCAGGTTCGGTTGAGCTTCTGTTTATGTTCGCTGATCAATGTTTAAATGTGAATAAAAGCTTAAATTAAATCTGTTCATCATATAAAGCAATCGAGTCTCTTCAGTAAATTGGGATTAAACCGCTCAATTCATATGGATTAGGACAGAAAGCTCTCATATTATATCAGAAAGATCTTCATTTGTTTCGAAGATGAATGAAAGTCTTACAGGTTTTTTTAACGACATGAGGGTGAGCAACATTTGTTTTGGGTGAACTATCAATTTTAGCTATATATTTTATTTGCTGCCCAATACTACAATCTATAATGTGGAACCAATTCCAATAGGAACCTTTATTTTTAAGAGTGTCAATTGTCTCAATAAACTGCAGTCATACTGTATGATACATTGAAAAATGGCATAACGTTTGTGATCTTAATATTTGTTTCAAACATTTATATGTATGCAGATTTAATTTAATGTTTTCAATTCAATTCAAGTTTATTGTACAGAGTTATTGATTTCTTGCAATTTATTGATGTGTTTGTTGTTTCTCCCTCACAGGAGTCCAGCACTTGGGTTCCTTACCTTAGTATGACCTGTGTTTTTGCCTTCATCCTCAGTTTTGGCCTTGGACCAGGTGAATGAATGAGCAAAAAAGAAAGAAAGCAAAGACAGAAAATTACATAACTCAGTAATCTTTTAACAATAACACAAACTGTATTCTGTCCACACTATTGTTGTGTGCATTGGCACACACTGGTGTAAACACACACTAGTTTGATCAGTGATATTATTGTGCTTTGTGTTGCAGGTGGTGTGACAAACATTTTAACAACAGAGATGTTTACCCAAACCGATCGGCCTGCTGCATACATGCTTTCTGGCTCTATCAATTGGACCTCTTTCTTCCTAATCGGCATGATCTTCCCATTTATTGTGGTATATACAAATGCCTTTTCCCCTCTTTTTAGAGAACTGCATTTTGATGAGTGGGGCTGGTTTACACAAACATTTGGTGCTACACTGTGTATTATGTACAGAATGGGTTATCCAAAATTTGTATTATTAACAATTTCACAAAGCAACTGTGTTTGTCCAAGACACTGGACAATATTATTTATCATGCATATTTTGTAAAATGAGAGTTAATGACTTTTTAATGCTAGTTATTTAAAAACATGAATTTAAAGGCTTTGTTTTTAACAATGTACATTTTTTCTTTATCTCTCCCAGAATGGCCTAAAGCAGTACTGCTTCCTTGTTTTTCTCGTTATCTGTTGCTTGGTGGCCACGTACATCTTCTTTGTGGTCCCAGAGACCAAGAACAAGACATTTCTGGAGATTCAGAGTGAGTTTCGCTCTAGAAAGAAGCTCACCGCTGCCAATGGTACTGAGGGCCCTCTACTGTCCACACCATTGTAAAACACATAATACATTCACAAAGTACTGTATTTTAATATTTGAAAGGGCATGCATAAAATATGCCAAAAATACATGGAAATGTGAGATCAGCAAATATCTGAATTAAAGATACTTATGTTGAACAATAGTGTACTATATAGTGATTTGTAAGCGTGTGATCAGTTATTCACATACAGACTGCACAAAATCATGTGCCTTCAAAATGAATACTGTCTTTTATATCAAAGAGAGTCACACAATGAGGGACCTTCAATACTAGTATTACATCTCGGATGTGTTTTAAAGAAATGAATAAAACTCTATGGAGCAATACTTTTTAGAATCTGTGTACTTAATACAGGTTTCTGGTCTAATTCTGTAAAATGGATTCATATTGTGACCTTAAGCGAGAAAGATACAAGTCATGAAATCACTGCATTAAACATGCTTGAAATTATTTTAATGTCAACAAACATTTTGAAAATAAAGGATTTTTTTTTTTTCACAACACATAATGCTCTGTATTTTTTTCACAGTCAGTTATCTTTTATTCTCAACATTCTTAAAAGGTTTCAGATATTTTACAAACTTTAAAAATCACTGCATGAATCATACTTGAATTTACTTCATTTTAATGTCAACAAAAAAAATTGATAGAAAACTGACATTAAACAAAATGTTTTCACGTGTGCAAAAAGGTTTGCATTTTTCAGAATCAGGGATGTTTTAGTCTTAAATTATGTAACGTTTTTTATTTTTACAATAATAATTTCCTTTAGTCTCGCAGTGTTACACCACGTGGAAACACGTGGTATCTGTTACTTTTCTCAACACTGATAAGAATCGACCAATCACTGTCGTTTACAATTACTTGAGTTTTTAAAAAATATAATTGTATAGAGATTACAGGAGGAGAATGCCAATTTTAATCATTGAACTTAATATATTTAAAACAATGTACTATTTAATGTATAAATGTCTCAAATAAGAGAACGTTCTCTGTTTGGTAGCCACCATCAGCCCCTTGCAGGAAGACAGCATATATTTTTTAAGCTGGTGATTGGACTATCGACCAGTGACGCTGGACAAAGCAGGAATACATGTTATTTCTGTCAATACAGCGGGAGACACTTGCAGTTGACTATGGCTGGAAGACAGGCATTGAAAGTCTATTTAGATCTCATGTCGCAGCCATGCAGGGCTGTGCTAATATTCCTCAAAGACAACAAAATCCCACATACGGTGGAACACATTGCGTTACGAAAAGGTGAGCAGCATTATTGTGTTGTATTTGTTCAGTGGAGGCTGCGCAATGCATTTGTAAAGTCCAGCTGGCTTGAATCCAAGCCAGTACAAAGGTCATCCTGCCGATTTATATAGTCCTGTATTTATTTCAAAACTTTGTATACTAAAACTTAATTTACTGAACTTTATTCTACATCAACCATTCACAACTTTAATACCCTTAAACATGCAACTGTAGGGCAGCAGAAGACACCTGAGTTCACCAAACTCAACCCCATGCAGAAAGTTCCAGTGCTGGAGGACAATGGATTTGTTCTTACTGAGAGGTAAAGTGTAGTTAGAAAAAAAAAAAGAGCATTTAGAAGTTTAAAATTAAAATTATTATTAGTTGCTGTAGTTTGAATTATTGTTTCT
The DNA here is from genome assembly GCF_951802725.1 of Rutilus rutilus. Lineage (NCBI taxonomy): Eukaryota > Metazoa > Chordata > Actinopteri > Cypriniformes > Leuciscidae > Rutilus > Rutilus rutilus. The sequence continues at coordinate 42,826,486 of NC_140221.1, read as the reverse complement.
ATTGTTAACCTATTCTAATATTTACCGTCTTTTGTCAAAGTGACGCCATATTGAAGTATCTGGCGACAACCTATAATGTCCCTGATCACTGGTACCCCAAACTGCCAGAGAAGAGAGCGCGGGTGGATGAATACACAGCCTGGCATCATGCAAACACACGTTTACATTCTGCCACAGTCTTCTGGCTTGAGGTATGGGGTTGGATATATGGCTAGTTGACATGATATTTAAAGCAGCGACAGCCATGTGACATGCTATATGTCATCAAAAACAACATTATTATACATACAAGTTTCTGTCATGAAACTGGATGGCGCAGGTTGATCCTTAGGTCCTTAACTCAATCTACTTGCAATCACATCATTCTCTATAGGGCACAGCTGATTGGTTCCTGCTGTATCAGTAGCCAATGAGCTCGCTATTTGCTGTAGCAGTCGCAGCACACTTTCAGAAACCCTCCACCTTCCCCAGCTCCACCTGTATAGATCTGCTACGGGTAATTCATGTACTCTATATTGTATAGTAGCAGCATGTCTTGCTTGCTCACAGCAGCGTGTCATGAATGTTTCGGCAGTAGCAAGTACCGTACTTGCTTTGCAGCAGCAGCAATAATCAACAGCAGCAGCGTAGCAGATCTATTCCACCTAGAGCAAACATATCAACACTGACATATCCACCATTACCATGCCAAACACTCCAAGAGTTGTCATGACAGAAATTCTCCGTGAGAAAATACATTTAATATTTTAACATTTTAAACTTTAAAACATTTAATTCTGGCAGACTTCATAGGTTTTGTATTCCTGTACAGGTTTTACTGCCTCTCATGACGGGGCAGCCAACAAATCCTGCAAAGCTCGAAAAGGCGCTGTCAGACCTGGACGGCACGCTAGACAAGCTGGAAAACATGTTTCTGAAGAGAAAGCCCTTCCTGTGCAGTGATGACATCTCATTGGCCGACTTGTTTGCAGTTTGTGAGCTCATGCAGGTAAATACTTAAAGGGTTAGTTCACCCAAAAATTCTGTCAGTAATCACTCACCCTCATGTTGTTCCAACCCCGTAAGGCTTTTCGTTCTTCGGAACACAAATTAAGATATTTTTGATGAAATCTGAGAGCTGGCTCACTCCTCCACAGGCTTCTAAGGGATCGAAACTTGCCGGCCTAGAAAAGTTATTAAAGACATCGTTAAAATAGTCCAAGTGACTCCAGTGGCTCAACCACAAGTTTATCAAGCGACGAGAATACTTTTTGTGCGCAAAAAACAACAAAAATAACGACTTTACTCAAATATTCATTTTCGTCTGTGTGGGCCTGAGTGAATTCACGAAGTGTAACAGTGCAGCGCTTCTGGGTTGTACGTCACACGCATCACACACATGACCAGCGTCGGCCAATAGTGAGCCTACGTGGTAAAGTACAACACAGAAGTGCTTACACTACGTGAATTCATTCAACTTGATTTTACCCATTGGGAATTTATTGGATTGTTTGATGGTTGTAGTTTACTATTGGTTGATCTCATGTGAGTGACCGGTTGCCATCAGAGAAGAGATGCAAGATGGAAAGGAAAATATTTTGATTACAGATTATGAAGGCACATGAATAAAAAGAAAAAGATGTGCACAGATAAATTATTTATAATAAATACTGCTATATTCCATAAAAAAAACAAGAATTGCCAATTTTGATTTCATGGTGACTTTATGTATGGACCACAAGTGTCTCTGATATAGTAATAAAGCATTTAAATAAAGCATTAGTTAATAAGTAATAAAGCATTAATTAATAACTAATTGTACAATAAAGTACAATATAGCCATAATAAATGTGTTCCAAATGAATGTATTAATTTATAAATAAATAAATAAATGAAAACTACATTTTCTTTAAATTTATTATTTGATATTTTAATGGGTTATAAAAAATGTATACATCCATCAATAAACAGTTCAAATTAAAAACAAAAACAAAATAAAATACTCAATATTTACTATTTCCGAGACGCTTGTGGTCCTCCATAGTAATGTGGCATTCATTAAGGCGAAATTTAATATTCATCCACAATTGTACATGTAAAAACATAAATAGACCATGTGCCTACAAAGCCTTTGCATCTTTGATATCATTTGATTGTCTCTTTCAGCCCCTCGGTAGCGGGAGGGACGTCCTGAAGAACAGACCCAATCTGCTGAGCTGGAGGAGTCGAGTCCAGTCAGCGCTCTCTGACTCTTTTGATGAAGCTCATGCCGTTGTCTACCGTTTAAGAGATAAGTTCACAGCTAAACTGTGAAAAATCAAGTCTTTCTATTCACAGCAATTAATTCTATACAGTTGATGTTTCACATACTATTAATTCAGTATGACTAGCATGGCAAGGTGTTTCAACTTTCTGCCATATGCTTAATGGGATTAAGGACATGGATATGCAGTTTGCTCAATATTATGTTTGATTAATAAAGGGTTTGAAGTGAGGAATATATTATCCACAAGCTTGGATATAACAAAATGGTAGCCTGATTTGCTAAATTAATAAATGTAATGGTTTGTGATGATTTAAATAAATTTTAAGGAGAATCATCTAAGGAGAAGAAATTGTAAAAACATTTTATTGTTGACGGGAAATGGTACAAATATGTATTTACAAGAATGAATGTTTGTGAACATCAGGACCCAGGTTTGCTCTTGAATGATGAGTTTTCTTCTCACTCTTGTGCCTTACCTTTCTGTAATGAAAATGTCTAATTAAAACTGTATCAGTTAATAAACCTACACAAACTGTAGGTGCGTTCACGCCGTGTCGTAATTTCTGTAACGATTCTGAACTGTAAAAAGCATTTGTGTGCTTGTTGAACTTACGTGTAAACTTGTAATTTTCCGAGAGCTGACTTGTACCACATGATGTCCGCTGTACCACCTGACCACTGCAGATTTAAGGTGTGTTTGACTTGAAGCAACGCTGTGCAGAACGATCATTGTATGGCATCAAAGTACAGCGAGAGCGATTAGAAAGCATACAGAGATTTATTTGTGGCAGTTACAACATGGAATGAAAGCAGCATCTACAAAACTTTGTAATGTTTCTTGAATTATAAGCAATGACTTTTAAATGGAATAGCTGAAATATTTTTTTCCAAAGAAACAAAAAAATAAAATGTTACTTTTGCCATCAATAAAAATGGATGAACAACATCCCTCAAAAATCTTGAACCGGTTTAGTATGTTTTAATTTTCTTTTTTAATACAGTAGAATAGGTTTTTGATTTCAGACACTGACATGAAGACACATTGTGCTTTGGCTCCACCATTCTGTGCAGGTTGGGACGATTCAGTGTGGATTTAAAATGTTTTAAAACTTTAAAAGTGGTCAAATATGGTTGTATCATGTAGTATATCCTATATATATATATATATATATATATATATATATATATATATATATATACACAGTGTTGGGGTAACGCATTACAAGTAACACAAGTAATGTAATCAGATTACTTTTTTCAAGTAACTAGTGAAGTAATGCATTACTTTTAAAATGTTAAATTCTGTGAATCTGATTTACTTTTTCAAATAAGTAACGCAAGACTTTGTTTTCCCATTTATTGACTGACAGCTCACCTGTTCCCATGTTGAGAGAAATCGGGAGTAAATGCAGAGGTGTTGTGTGTGCTGTGTGAACTTGATGGGGATTGTAGTTCTAGAATAAATGTCACATTATTTACCATCGTCTTTGCTGCTGACCTTTGATGATCCAATTCAACCAAACCCATAAGCAAAAATGACTTTAGATAAACATTCATTTTATTGCTGAAGTAAGAGTGTTGAACTTTCTTCTCCTTCGTCCTATTCTTCTGCAAACCAGAATGGCAGCACAGCTGAAAGGTTTGTTTGAGCTGCTCCCACTATAGTAAGGCATGAATTTGCTTTTTCTTCAGTCTGAGGATTATTCATTTCACTTTTAGTGTGAAAGGGCTTTTACGTTTGCCAGTTTTTATTATTATTAAAAAACAACAAATCTCTGGTGAGAAAAAGCAACGCACAAGTAATTTAACATTACTTTCCATTAAAAGTAACTAAGTAATGTACAGTAATTAATAATTTTTTTAAGGAGTAATGCAATATTGTACCGCATTACTTGTGTGTGTGTGTTTTAAATATGTTTTATGAGCAATTAAGTACTGTATGCCGATACAGTTGTCATGGTGATCATTTTAAAATAACGTTGCAAAACTTTGGCAACTCTAACATTAGACTTTTTTTGCTATTTATATCATAAGGTATAAAGGTGAAACTAGTATAACTCGTCTAGTATACTATTTATAGGATATACAGACCAAAGAGGGAAAATCTTACAATGCATTTTCATCCAGAATGTCTGACACTGTACCACTTTATAAATATTTGTATTTTTTTTTGCCAACATTAGTATATTTACATGTTATACTTTGGTTTTGAGAGAAAATGTATCATTGCAAAGCATAGCACTTATTCATTTAGAAAACCTTCCTAACAAAATGACTTGTGTAGCCTACATTTTTCAAAAGGCAAAAATACATAATTGATCCCATAAGGTAAACACTTTGCCATGTTAATTATTAATAGCTGTGAAAAATATCTTTACAGATTGTATTATTTTAAATAGGGAGACAGTTTATGGGTGTTTAGAATTTCATACGGTAGACAATGTCGTGAGCTTCATCAAAGGAGTCAGAGAGAGAGGACTGGACTCGACTCCTCCAGCTCAGCAGTTTGGGTCTGTTCTTCAGAATGTCCCTCCCGCCGCCGCACAGGGGCTGAAAGAGACAAGTGAACGTATTTTAAAGATCTTTAGCCCTATAGCCAAACATTTCAACACCATGTGAACTAAGGTAGTAATTTATTAAAAAGGTCCTTGTGAACATTCACAGTATGTTTAGCAACGCTATTTACCTGCATGAGCTAACAAACTGCTAACAAGTCAGCCAATGAGATGTCATCACCGCACAGGAAGGCCTGTCTCTTCAGAAACATGTTTTCCAGCTTGTCTAGCGTGCCGTCCAGGTCTGACAGCGCCTTTTCAAGCATCTCTGGATTTGGTAGCCCCATGCGTGGCAGTAAAACCTGTGCAGTAATACAAAACCTATGAAGTCTGCCAGAATGAAACAGGTAAACGTTGTTTCAAATAGTTTTAGATGAAGAATAGTGTCACCGCTTTGATATCATGTCAACTAGCCACATATCAAACCCTACACCTCATGCAAGAAGACTGAGGAAATGTGCGTGTGTGTGTTCGCATGATTCCAGGCTGTGTATTCATCCACCCGCGCTCTCTTCTCTGGCAGTTTGGGGTACCAGTGATCAGGGACATTATAGGCTGTCGCCAGATACTTCAATATGGCGTCACTGTGACAGAAAACAAGAGCTTGCCTTGGAGGAATATTTCACCAAATTATTACAATTTTGTCATCATTTATTGAGCCTTGTGTCATTCTGACTCTGAGTAAATGATGATTGTTTTTGTTAAACAGACCGAACAGAACAAATGCATATACAAATAAATAACATGCAAAACAGACTTCACCAGCTCTTACCACACTTCCCAGCAGTGCCAGTGACAGAAGGGAGAAATTAATAATAATTAGGGGTGTAAGTTAACAATATATCGTGTCACAATATCGCAATACAAAAATGCATCAATATGTATCGTGGATGGTGACAATGTATCATGGATAGTTCACCCAAAATAAAAATTATTGTGCGAATACAAATTCAAGTTTTCAGAGTTTTAGTGACAGTATACATTCAACTACTATATATAATGTTAAATATAATGTATAATAATGAAATGGGGGAATATTTGTGGGTCCTGTTAATGCCAAATGTCTTATGTTACCAGTAAAAAGTATTATTTTTAGTATAGTCAGTGACAGAGTGCAAGCATAATCGTCTAAAATAATTCTGTTTTCAGCTTCAGAATCATGAATATTTTTATTCTGGTGTCACCATTGTCCTGTGCATTGGATTACCAGCACCAAGTCCAAGCCTCTTCATTTCCATCCCCTATGTAATACCAAATTTAGCATTTTAATTAACAGTAATTTTTTTTGTTAACCTTTTACCATGTCTTGGAATATCGCAATAACATCGTATCGTGATATGTATCGAATCGTGACATGAGGGTATCGTTACAACCCTAATAATAATAATAATACAAATTTTAATAAGAGTAAAAAAATACTACTAGTAATAATAGCGAATACCAATAATAAAACATTTAGGAAATACTACTGATAATACAGCTGTACAGGAGTTCACTTGTCCTCATGGTTGTAAATGCCTAATCTCTGCAGCTTTCTCTCCTGACTTTCATTTGCTCTTTTAACCAAAGGTTTCATCTGTTTTTCTAGCTTCACTATCTCTTTACCTCTCAGTGAGAACAAATCCATTGTCCTCCAGCACTGGCAGTTTCTGCATGGGGTTGAGTTTTGTGAACTCAGGTGTCTTATGCTGTCCTAGAGGTTCAAGTTCAAGGACATCAAAGTTGTGAAGGTAAAACTTAATGAAATTAAGTTTGAATATGAATAGATTACTGTATATGCAGCAAAACATTTGTACAGGTTTGGATTCATTCCATCTGAAGTCGACAAATGCATCCAAGACAACTCTAACTCCTCTACTGAACAACACACTCACAATAATGCTGCTTACCTTTTCGTATCGCAATGTTTTCCACCGTATGTGGGATTTAGTTGTCTTTGAGGAATATTAGCACAGCCCTGGAGGCCTGAGACACGAGATCTAAGTACGCTTTCACTGCCTGTCTGCCAGCCATAGTCAACTGCAAATGTGAGCTCTTCTGTATAGGAACAAGTTTTCCTGTTTGGGATCCCTCAGTCGCTTTGCCTCTTAAATATGGCCCTGGCTGTGGGGAAAGGGGTGTGTGTGTGGTTGTGACATGACTTAGATTTTGATACAGGACCAGGGTGTTCTTAAATTTAGCTAAATCACAGGACGTCCAAGCTAGTACAGGACAGCTGGCACAGAGTGAAGCCTTCTTCACACCTGGTATTTCACGAGTTCAGATTACATAAAAAAAATCTGATATTTTAAGTTATGATTATTTTGGCATTCTGTCCGGGGGAGGGTTTCGAGCTCAGACATTTGGCCCGAACCCAGAGTACTCCCCTCCTTGACTGGGAAAGAAAACCAGTCCAGAGTGAGGCGATGTGGTGGTGGAGGGAAGCTGTGAAACTGTCATGGGACAGAGGTGAGGGAAGGCTATATTTATACCGGCTTTATCTTGTGCTGATTGGTTGATTACCTGAATGTGCTTCTCCCGAACTTTGTTACTTAAAACGTCATTAAGATGCGTTTTGGTCAATCGGATTACAAGTAGACTTACAAGTAGACAAGTGGTCTGAGGTGCTGTATTCCTATTGGCTGCATATTCCTGTCATTCACAAAAGTCAACATTCCACAACCGCACAAGAGCCACAATATTTATGTGTGAAACTGACACATGTAGTAGTGCATTATGGAAAGGATACAATATAGAAATGTTGTCATAGTGGCACAGTACGTAGGCTCCTCTCCACCACTACAATAAGCACAAACTATGCAAAAGCGGCAGCCCTTCCGGTGCACTCAGTGTCCGAATTCAACTCACTCGTTTTCATTCACTCCTTCAACTGGACTATATTAGTGGAGTAATGTAGGGAATAGTGAATGAGTGAATGAGGGTATAGGAGGTGATTTTTAACACAGCATTTGTGTAAACTTAGATAAATATTTTAGATCCAGGGGTGGACAGAACATTTAGCCTACGTACTGTGCCACTATGGCAAAAAATTTCTATATTTTATCATTATCAAGAAGGAACATTATCAAGAAGGCTATTCCAGAGTTTAGGAGCCAAATATGAAAACGTTCTCTCTCCTGTAATGGACTTAGATATTCTAGATACAACCTAAAGACAAGTCCAGAGTTTTGTGACTTTAAAGAGCGTGATGGATTGTAGGGCGATAGAAGATCGGTTAAATATTCAGGAGCTAAACCATTTAGGGCCTTATAGGTCAGTAGCGATACTTTGTAGTCAAATAAAGTTGCTGTCAAATATAACATTACAGAAACTTTCTATCTTAAGTCTTAAGTTAAAATCTGACAAGTTAATTAAGGATTTTTCACAAATTCGTATTACAGAAGCAAATTTTAAGTTGATTTAGGATTCTTAACCTAGGGGAGCGCGGGGCACAACGTAACGCGGGGCTAGTTGTAACACACTTGTTTTAAATACTTCCACACATGCTAGCATGATGAAACTTGGTGTATTTACAAGTTGCCATATCAACACTATATAGAGAAAAAATGGTGCTAAATTAAATTTTTTTTGGAAGATATCCATAGACATTTATTAAACCATAGCAAAAGTAAGTTTCTTAAGTTAATTTTTCATCTCTGTTTTTTGTGTTTATTTAAAATTAGACACATCTGATATTATTTTAATCTCCAATATGTTATTTAACAGTTGAGATAGTTCTTTAATGATTCGCTAACTAGCAGAATACACTAGCCGGGTTTAAATCCCAGTTGTGCAGGTGGGGCATGTTGTCACAGTGCGTTACAATGTGCCCCTATTATAAATATGCTATTATATTCTATACTTTTATTCATTCTATTGAGAAAACATGAGAAAAAGGTGAATAAAGACTGAGAGCCAATGTTCAGAAATGATTGTTCATTGTTTTGAACTATGTTGTATAGCTGTGTTTTCCTGTGTTCGTAGTCAAAACTCAAAAATTCGTTTATATTTAATTATTAAAAAATGCCATTATTTTATATTAAGAAAATATTTTAGTTTGTCTTGTATATATATTTTTTATTAGATCAGATAACATTTTAAGCTGTCATATGGTCATGTTACAATGTGCCCCTCACATGTTACAATGTACCCACCTATGGGGCATGTTGTCACATTTCACTTTTTATTCTTTCGTGGTATATCAAGAAAAAAAATACACTGTATTAATATTATAAAAATATTATATTATATCTAATATTCGAGCACTTTTCGAAAAACAGCACTTTCTTGTGTAATATTGCTTAACTATATTATTTTATAAACAATATGTACATAAAACATTTATTTACATAAAACAAGAACTCATACAGGCAGGGGCAAATATCTTGAATTCTGGGGGAATTTGTATTCATTTTGGTGCCATTTCCAACCTTGCATGATGACGTTATTTTACGCCAACGCCAGGCTAGCTTACTTGGAGGGTTTTAATAGTGGTTTAATTTCACAACAGTGACAAACAATGTCGAAGTTTAGGGCAAATCCAGTACCTAATGAAGGTCAGGAAGACGTGGATGCTGCCCAAGGCCCTAGATTTGCCTGCGGTAGCTATCCCACAAGGGGCAATTGCAGTAGAGCGTGGAATAGCACACAACAAGCTCATTTCAGACATAAAACATAACACATAGCCAGATTAACACACATTAAAACAATGTCAGTCATAAATGGATCTGTGATCACAAAAGGGTTGTGCACTGTCATCGATTCTCTTCATACTTTATACAAATGAATGTCTACGTTTTCTGGATAACTGTCATGTCATTAAATCAGAAATCAAAAACAGAAGTAGAAAATGTAAAACATTTTATTGTTGACAGGAAATGGTACAAATACTTATTTACAAGAGCAGAACAGTGTTGGACGATTAGGAATAATTGGTCACAGGAAAAAACGTTTAAAAGGCCACCAGGAAATAAAAGTGTGTCAAAGTCAAGGCCCAGGTTTCCTCTTGGAGGACGGTTCACCCTCTCCCTCTTTTGCCTTGCGTTTCTGTGATGAAAATGTCAAAAAAATAAAAATAAAAATAAAAATCACATTCAGTTTCTAATAACAAATGTAGCATTACAATGTGTTTTGATTTGAACATCAGCTCTGTAAGAATAAAACAATACAAGTTTCCCTAAAATTTTACCTTGCAACATAAAGTCCCACTTCAGTCAATCATTTTATCCCTTAAAACTCATCTTTGATAATCACAGTAACATTCTTCATGCCTTAAAATATCAAGAATGTAACTCTACACCCTTCCTTCATTTAGTATACATGGATACATTAATATGCAAATTAGTTCCCGCCTCCACTCAATCACAGCAGCTTGAATTTCCTGATCCACTCTGTCAACTTTACTGTAGTAAACTCTGCACAATGGCAAGTGGAATATTGGTTTAATTTAGCCAAATGTTTGAACCAGAAACTGATTCAGAAGAAGAGGAAGAGCGAATTATACCGGCAGGCTCGTTCTAGGGGGTGCTAGAGGATGCGAAGCACCCTCAAACAAAAGAAAGAGCACCCTGAGTTGATACTGTAATAATATTTCGCAAAACAGATTAGGTAAAAGCTCCAGTGTGTATTTGTGTTTGTGCTCTGGAAAACGTCAAATGTTTCTATATATAATGTGTTTTTGCTGTAGTGAGCAATGTAGAAAAAAAACAGTCGTATTTGTTGATCTCCTGAATCTGCTGACCAATCAGAGGTGTTCAACTTAGTCAGAATCCATTCATCAGTCAAAACGTCTTGAGTTTTTGTTCAGCGTTGAGTTCTGTATGCTCGCGAATCCTCTCATTAATGAAGTGTAGACACAATGTAAATAAAAGATCCATTGTGCAGTGTAGACAACTTATTGATTAAAACAGAACTTTTTCAGATCGCAAACTGAGATAAGTGACAGTTTTCTAGTGATTATAAAAGAGAGCTGTCTTTGCTTTCTAGGCTATATGTAATCCATTCAGAATTTGAATGAAAGTCGACACAAAACTGTAATTAATATGATTAGCCTTTTGCTTGACTACGTTATCAAAACAGCTAATAATGTGATGCTAATGCTACACAAACCAAAAAATGAAAATGAAAAAAATATCTGTGGGGTATTTTGAGCTATTTGGTCACAATCAGCTACAAAACTGAAAAGTATCTCATGCAAATGATTTTGTATCATTTTAACAGCGGAAACAACTTAAAATGAAAAGTAATTTATGGTCATACAGATAAGAGTAAGACATTCGAAACTGTAAAGGGTCAAGGGTGAGTACACTCTTGTACTTGTACACAACATAGTGCTTTTGTAAAATAAAGAAAGCAAACAGGATGCTGCTTTCTGCCGTCCCGGTTTCCTTTCTGTGAAGTTAGTGGAGCGCATCACAAAAATGAATCGAAACTCAGCGTATAGGCTACTAGCAGGCTCTTGCGTGCCATCTGAAACTCCGTGCACGCCCCCTTTTGGATTGGAGTGTGGATCGCCTGTGACTGACTGTATGCACCGTAAAGTGATGGTTCGGGACGAATAGATACATGTACCGTTACACCGCTAGTGTTGACTGACTTGCGCATGGTTTGTCTTATTAAAGGGGTGGTTGATTATGATTTCACTTTTTTTACTTTAGTTAGTGTGTAATGTTGCTGTTTGAGCATTAACAACATCTGCAAAGTCACGACGCTCAAAGTTCAAACCAAAGGGAGATATTTTCTTTTAAAGGGGTGGTATAATGCCCTTTAACAAGATGTAAAATAAGTCTCTGATGTCCCCAGAGTGTGTATGTGAAGTTTTAGCTCAAAATACCCCACAGATATTTTTATATAGCATGTTAAAATTGAACATTTTTGACGGTGAGCAAAAACGCACCGTTTTGTGTCTGTTCCTTTAAATGCAAATGAGCTGCTGCTACCAGAACAGAGGGCGGAGCTTCAACAGCTTGTACTCACACAGACATGCACTGAAAATTCCAAAAACTTTTAGCCTTTTATGTTCAAACCGGAGTTGACTAGAAGATAACTACTACACATAACTACACATAACTACACATAAGCTACATAAATTCATCAACTAACCATTCAGAAATGTTGTCTACATGTTGTCACTTCTTCTTGAGTCTCTCCATCTTTGTCTGACTCCGGTTTGAACATAAAAGGCAAAAAGTTTTTGAAATTTTCAGGACACAAGCTGTTGTAGCTCCGCCCCCTGTGCTGGGAGCATCAGCTCATTTGCATTTAAAGGGACAGACACAAAAACTGTGTTTTTGCTCACCTTCAAAAAGTGACAATTTTAACATGCTATATAAAAATATCTGTGAGGTATTTTGAGCTAAAACTTCACATACACACTCTGGGGACAACAGAGACTTATTTTACATTATACAGGGCATTATACCACCCCTTTAAAAACAACACATAGCCATATAAACATGAAAATGAATGATTTTGAATAAATGATTTTGGTGTTGTACCTTGGATGTTTCACGGCGCGTCTGTCGGTTTTCAGGGTTCCTCGGCTGGTTTTCAGGGTTCACTGGACGGTTTTCAGGGTTCACTGGACGGTTTTCAGGGTTCACTGGACGGTTTTCAGGGTTCATCAGTTGGTTTTCAGGGTTCATCAGTTGGTTTGCAGTGTTTCTCATCTCGTCATCCTGTTACACAGACATTAGAATAATCTTTTTTTATTGCGAAACACTTTATTGTATTTAAATCAACCACATTTTAAATATTTAAAGGTTGACAACTTTCAATACTAGTCAAATAAAGATTTTCACTCAGAAATAGCTAGGAAATTTCACAAATAATTACAAAGAAACTGCAAGTAACACATGGAGCTTTGAAGTAGAGAGGCTGAATTAGTATTTTCTTCTAAAACATAGTTTGTTTTATTTACAACCTCGAAAAATCTTTTTTTGTTTTACAGTAGTTGGTGAATTTTTCAGCACATACGTTCAACCACGGATGTTCCAGTGCATCTTCAACACTCAGACGCTTTTGAGGATCCACAACCAGCAGCTTCTTGATCAAATCTTTGGCTGAAAATTAATATATAACTTATACTGTATGCTGTTAAGTACAAATATTTCTGACAATATGAACTGATAATATACACACTATTTAACTATAACTATCCAGTTGTTAGTAGAGAGCAAAGACATTACCTTCGTTTGAAACCTTCTTCCACTGAGATGGGATGAAGCGATAAAGGCCGTTAATGATCTGCTCACGCACAGACATGGTGGAGCACTCGGTGTTAAAGGGAGGATAACCACCCAAACTACGACAATAGAGATACACACAGCTTTAGAAATAAATATATTCATACAAGTTTAGATTATGGGCACAACATATACATATCATATTTCAGGGTTTCTAAATGTATTGACCAATGAATTGACTTTCCCAATCATTCATGAATATTGTACAAGTATTTATTGAGAATTCTGTAGATTTCTATTTGCATGCAAGTTACCATCATTTAAATAAAAGGATTTTAAACAATAATTTCATCATTTACTTTCTTCCATATGAAAGTATAACAAAAGTGGTTGATTTGAATTATATCATTACTTTTTGAAAAAGTAAAAAAATTATTTAAAAAAATAGTCCATACTACTAGTGTAGTATATTGCAAGGGATCTGAAGCTATACAAATGTTTTTGTTGGGTCATTTTACTCACTGGAAAATCTTTACACATTCAAGAAAGAATCATTATTTTTTCAATTAATAATTTGATTCAATTACAACAGCTGGTCTGAATGATTTGTCCACAAATCAGACTGATCTGGTTCTCTAATTCGATTTACTGAATCATTGATCCAGTTACAGGAATTATTATTTCAATGGAGATTAGGGCTGATAGATATGGGCAAAAATATTATCAAAATATTTTTTTTCCATATCATACGATATTGATATTCATCACGATATTCATTTACCATTAATGGAGAAGGAAATTATTTCCACATATTTTTTAGACCTGTAGAATGAATGTAAACATGTAAATTTGTTTGTTCATAATTAAACTCCACAGAGTAGCTACCTTTAAATTTAGGGCCCAATGAAATCCATTTTATTTTTCCCCAAATTCTGTTTTCTTCATTTAAAAAAAAAAAAAAAGTTGTTTAAGAACTTTTAAACTAATGCTGGATCCAACTGATTCATATTTAATCTCCACTAACCAGATGAACAGTAGGACACCCAGGCTCCAATAATCTACTGCTTTTGTATATCCTACAGTCGCAGCATGTGTGAACACCTCCGGGGCGAGATATGTGGGCGTCCCACAGAGCGTCTTCATCAGGGAGGATTCCTCCAAAATCTTGGACTGATTAAAATCCGTAATCTGCAAAGCATTGAGAATTTGCATGTGTTGAGAAAGCCGGTTATTTCTGGTTCAGGAGTATTTCTGGGCATCCTGTTTTAACTAGAAAGACAAAAGGCTTGGCTGGATCTCTGAACATTGGAAGTGCCACAGTTAAAGGAGAAGCCATGTCAGGAACTGGTAAACACACCTTAATCAAACAGATGTCGTCATGTGAGGCCAGCAGCACATTTTCAGGTTTGAGATCTCGATGAATGATCCCGTTATTGTGGAGATACTGGGAGAATGAAATGGAACATTTGTTATTTGTTATTTTTTATAAATTCTTCTTTCCATTTCACCTCTGCTCCAGCTTGTTTCCTAGTGTAGCTTACTAATAAACCTGGCATTGAACACTATGAATATTGTTGGCTCTGTGACTAATTGCTTGTGTTTTTCTACTGTAAGTTGGGCTGGATAAAAGTGTCTGCTAAACGCATAAATGTTACGTAATGAGATGTAAAACATTTTAAAAAGCCACATAGCCTTTTAAACAATAATGATTGTGAGACAAAAAACTAAACTGAATCCACAGTGAAATGTACCGAACAAACAAATAATGCTCTACTGAGACACCGCATTCGGATCCTTTGGAAGGTAATGTTATTTTTAGTCCAGTGATCCTGTATCTTTCCGCTCCTTCTCATCTCACTAACGTGTCAGTGGGCGGGGCCAAAGATGTGATGTAGAAGTGGGCGTTGATCTGATTTTGCATTTTCATCGAACTATTCATAATGTGAAAAAAATACAAAGAGTTCTGAAACTTACAGCATGTTTTTATAGTACAATGATCTCTTACATGTGTCAAAGATCAAGGAAAAGTTTATTTCTCAATTGACTCATTTTCCTTAAAAAAATCTTACCGACCCAAAACTTTTGAACGGTAGTGTAGCTACCATTTAAACATTTGATACTACAAAGATATCTTTATACATTCGACATGTGTCATCTATGGATATGTAGTGCAGGTTCATGCTTTGTTAATTAAAAAAAACACTTTTAGAGATTGATGCTGTTTGAAGCATCTCCCATAAAGACGTACCTCCACAGCCCTGAGCATCTGATAAAAATAGAGTTTAGCGATATCTTCCTCCAGTTGTTTCTTGGCCTTGATCCTGCCAAACAGCTCTCCTCCTTCAATACTATACACAGCACAGAGATACTGAAAATTATTCATCAAAAAGAATGATTTTTTTTTTGCTGTCATGCTTGATCACAATTTGAGTGATGAATTTATATAGGGTTATACTGCAACTATAAAAAGTACAGAGATATGTGATGTTTAAGAATAGACCATCTCTTAATAAATCATGTACTCATGTAAAGAGAAAACAAATAACGATTATTGAGCAAAATGATTAGCCTTAAGGTTTTTCTAAATAATAAAAAAAAAAGGTAATTGCGATTCAATTCTTTTTTATAAGAATATCTCACAATTCTGACTTTTTTCTCTCAGAATTGTTTATATCACAATTTGGATTTATAACTCGCAATTGTGTTTATATCTCAAAATTCGGAGAAAAAAAATCTGTATAGCGAGATATAAACCTGCAATTTCTCACAATTCCGAGTTTATATCTCACAATTCTGAGGAAAAAAAGTCTGAATTGTGAGTTATAAACTCGCAATTGCAATAATAAAAAGTCAGAATTGTGATATTAAACTCGGAATTGTGAGAAATTGCACGTTTATATTTCACAATTCAGATTTTTCAGATCAGAATTGTGAGATATAAACTCAAAATTACAAGAAAAAAATCAGAATTGTGAGATATAAACTCAGAATTGCAAGAGAAAAAGTCGGAATTGTGAGATATAAAATCGGAATTGTGAGAAAACGTCAAAATTGTGAGATACAAACAAAATGGAAAATGAGAGATGCGAGATAAAAAGTCACAATTACTTTTTTACATTTTTTCTTGTGGCAGAAACAAGCTTCCATAAACGGGTAATAATATGCAGTGCTTTGAAAAAGTATTACCCTCTCTAGTAATTCACGACAAACTACTTTTAAAAGTATCTATGAATAAAATACAGGTCGAAATTCTTTGACCTCAAGTAAATCCTACCATTCATGTTCCCAATTCTTCCATAATAAAACACAACAAGGACTTACTACTCCAGAACAATGTAGTAGGAATCTTCTGTCTGATAGAAATCTTCAGTCTTGATCAGGCACGGCTGCAAGGGGGCAGAAAACAGAGATGTGTACAATAGCTCTGGAACATTTAAAAGCCTCATTCATCATGACTTACATGATCAATTTTCTTTAAAATTTCAATTTCCCGTTCGGCATTCCGTGTGGCTGTCTGTGAAATGCAAACAGAACATTTGATCGATCAGGTATGGGCAAACCTAAACGTGTACAACCAAAAATATTACACCATCTTTTTAATCATGGATACACATCACCAAAGAGTTGAAATAGGATTCTCAAAATACCAAAATGTTATAAATTATTAACCAAAATCATATAGATTCCATAATCTTTAATATTACAGCAAAAACTAATTATTAACTTCAAATTAAAAACTATTTTACGTGTACAGCTGTTACCCGCTTGCATTTACTCACAGTCATATACAAGTTTGGTGTCAGTAAATGTTTTTTTATTTTTTATTAATACTTAATAAATTGATCAAAAGTGAACGAGTAAAGCCAATTAGAAAAAATCTATTTCAAATAAATGCTGTACTTTTAAACTTTATGTTCATCAAATAATCCTGAAAAATAAAAAATATATCACAGTTTACACAAAAATATTAAGCACAAACGTTTTCAACCTTGATAATGATAAGAAATGTTTCCTGAGCAGCAAATCAGCATATTAGAATGATTTCCGAAGGATACATAGAAAACTGCAATTTAAAACTGTAATAATATTTTACAATATTCACTGCATTTTTGATCAAATAAATTCAGGCTTGCTAAGTAAAAAAAAAAAAAAAGAAAAAGAAAAAAGAAACTTAAGGCATTCAATTTATTACTGAATTGCTTTGAAACAATGTGAATCGTAAAAAGCGCTGTACAAATAATGTTCATATGCCAACACAGTAAAGTGAATACAGCCGTTTCTTACCCCTATTGATGGAAAGTCATTTTTGTTTATAGTTTTCAGCGCAACTTTTTTACAGGTTTCCTTCTCAATGGCGAGCTTCACTTCACCACAGACGCCTCTGTCAGAAAACACAAATCGACTACGTTTAGATTGATAT
Source organism: Rutilus rutilus (assembly GCF_951802725.1). NCBI lineage: Eukaryota > Metazoa > Chordata > Actinopteri > Cypriniformes > Leuciscidae > Rutilus > Rutilus rutilus. Next base: position 42,809,104 of record NC_140221.1, on the reverse strand, counting down.
TCTAAACCTGATATTGGCCACATTAAAAAAATGATGTGAACAGCCAAACAAAACAAATCAGATCTGAGCAATAAATCAGAACTTAACTCTAAGGCTTGCAGAGGTTAAAGGGGTGATGAACTGAGAAATCAAAATTTACTTGAGCTTTTGACATATAAGAGATCATCATACTATAATAATATCCTGTAAGTTTCAGAACTGAAAACTACCTTGTTAGTCCAATAAAAGCTTTTATAGACATCATGGCTCAGCAAACGACTCGTTTTTCAAAGTGGGGAACTATGACGTCAAAGAGGATAAAACACCGCCTCCACAAAAGAAGATCAACGCCTACTTCAACACGGCCTGTTTAGCCCCGCCCACTGATTCGCCCAAACATGCTAAATAACATAGGACGACATGATGACTGCTTACCGGATCGAGCTACTTCCAAGCAATAAACCAATAAACATGCTGTTTACTAAATATTGTGCAGTGCCTGGTTGTGGAAGAAGACAGTCTGCATAAGCTTCCTTCGGATTCCAGCATGGTTAAACTTTATTAAATCAGTCAATCACAATTTCCCGACACGGATCTGCCAGCAACATGTAAGTAACCATGTGTACTCTAATGCCTGATCTGCGATCAGTGGTTTCTGTGTAATTATTGAAGTTCAGATTCTCTTAAAATCGTTCAATACTGTTTATGCATCAGTGACTAAATGATCAACTTCACGTAATTTCTCGTAGTATTATGAAAATAATCCTTTTTAAACTGTTATTAAATTAGATTAAATCAGAAAGCGATCAAAGAACGATCCCTTTCCATTCGCCCAAGCTGTCAATCAAACAGCACAGCGCGAGCCGCGAGAGCTTATCTGGACACTTACCAAACGAAATAATGACACTGTTACACTACACAACGAAGCTCTTACTGTGTATTCACATCGTGTTTGCATTGTGATTTGGTGTAAGCATTTGTGAGAGTGCAAAAATTGCGTTGCAATGATAAGATCTTTATTCACGCGATCAACAGACTGTCTGTCATCTGCTCAGTCAGTGCTCATCATGCTGCAACCTTTCATGTGATGGAATAGATTTAAATATAATGCTTTAAACGATACTTTTCACGATTTGTTAATCTCGATAGCTGTAATAGTAAAAACGTAGTAACAGTTTTCGAGAGAGTTCATGTAATACTAGCTATTTCATATGCAAGCATGTCAGCCAATCACAGCAGTGGGCGATTGCACTGCAGTCTCACAGCAGACACGCCCCTTAAAACGGAGCGTTCAAATCTGAGCCTGAAATCAGGCTTGGAAAAATGGCTTTTATTTATAAATTATGACAATTTTTGATGTAAAAATCATACTAACATTATAAGGGCACCCCAGGAAACATTATAAAATAATAAAACAATCCAGTTCATGACCCCTTTAAGTACAACAAACTGCAAAAAAACAAAAACAAAAATGTATGCAATAATCGAATAAAACAGTATTGTGCAGGAAGCTGCGGTTTATTCCTATCCTGGTATTCATCACAAAGTCTGCTAAGAACATAAATGCAATATAATGAAGCTACGATATATAACTCTACAGCAATAAAACTTCACTTTCATCAGAAAAATCAGTACATGATATTTCAAAGGTTTCTGAAAATAAAGTTCACTTACGTTCCAATCTTTCGTGCGATATGGTATTTTCTGCTGAACTCTAAAGGAAGGTTTGGTTGATCGCCCCCCATCTTATCTATGAACATAAAAACTGTGGAAAGAAAAAAAAAACAATCAATCAGAGTTCAGAGTCATATCTATAAATTTTTTTAGACCTTGAAAGTCACTATATGCTTTCATTTTGTACAAAAAAATATCAGAATTATCTCATAGAGACATCTCATTATCTCTCAGGAGTTTTCATTAACTCGTGAGAAAATGTCACCAAAATGACGGACCTTGATGTTTTTGTTCTGCAAGGGCAATAACGGAGTTATTGATAAGAATTCGTTGCTTCCCTTGTCCTAATTTCTCATCGTCCACCCACGTGCCGTTACCGCTGAGGTCCTCGAGGTACACCAGATCCTCATCCTGAAACAGCAGAAAAGTAATAGTTATGAGAAATACACTATTCACAGTCAGCCATGTCAGCCATGATTCATTTGTTCAGCAAGTGAAACTGTCCCATAACAGGGAGTTTACAGAGATAAAGTAAGTAATATCTGGCTCAATTGGTTGGCAGTGCTGGGTAGATTACTTACAAATTATAGTCCATTACCGAATACAATTTACATAATGAAACCTGTAGTTAATAGTTAAGATAATCTATTGCATACATTTTTTTTTTATCTCTTATGTTTGATTTGATGCATATGTTTTTATTGAATGTGACGTCACTGTTTATACAATTTTTATGTTATTCAATTTTTTCATTCCTGAAAAGTGCTATATAAATAAAGTTTATTATTATTACACATTTTAGGTAATATAATTGGACTACTTTTTGATTACTTTTAGATTACTTTAGACCTAGCTTGTTCATTACATTTGAATAGGATAATCTTGGGTTACACTTTATTTTAAGGTGTCATTGTTACAGTGTAATTATATATTTAAGTACTGAGTAATAATAATTAACTACATGTACTTAGGGCTAGGGTAGGGTTAGGATTTGGTTGAGGGTTAGTTGCATGTAATTATGCATCATTTACTGTTATTACTATGGTAAGTACATGTAACATATGTAACAAGGACACTGTAAAATAAAGTGTTACCGGTTTTGGTTTAGGGTTAATTGCATGTAATTATGCATAATTTACTCTTATTACTATGGTAAGTACATGTAACATGTAACAAGGACATTGTAAAATAAAGTGTTACCTAATCTTGTACCATACTGATATAAAAATACAAAAAAATCATGTTGAAAATTTGTTAACTCCATGGAGTGCATTAAATATTACATTATATCAGGGTTTTGGTGAAACGATTTAGTAAGTTGATGAAAAGGTAATAAGTAATAATTAAAACACTAATGTAAAATTAAAAATAAATCAAAATAAAACAAAAAGCGCCCTCAGTTTTCTGTGTAATTATACCCTTTACAAACATATACAAGCAATATACTGTTTTAGAAAGGAACATTTAAAAGATAAAAACAAGGAATCATGGATAATTTTGTGAATATTAAGTAATCATGTTATCAATAAAAATGTTACTTGTCTGATTATGATCATATTAAAACATAATATAATCCAATTACAAGTGTATAATCTTTGGAATCTGATTATGTAATCCAGATTACATGTAATCAGTTACAACCCAGCACTGTTGTCGTCTGTTTTTTTAAACACTAATAAAAAAAATAAAAAAAAGGATTAATTTAAGAATATTGGCTAAAAACAAGTTTAATGAATAGCTTCTCAATGTTGGTCTTACCTTAAAAATCCTAAAGTGTTTCTTGCTGTATGTGTTGTAATGTGTTGATTTTTTTAAAATGGAGTTGAAGAAAGTATAATCACATATTTTATCCCTTCCAAAGATATACTGGTTTTCTGTGCAATCTGGAAAATATAAAAAAGAAGCCATATTCAGGGTTATTGTTAACTAAAATGGTTAAAACCCCTTTTTGTTAAAGCAGTCCGTAACTTTATTTTGTGTTCAAAATTTACACAATTTATACAATGAGCAAGTACATCATGAATGCATTTCCAAACCGTGTTTTTGTCTTATCCGGAATCAATACGGTACACCTATAATAAGTGTCTCTAGACTCTTTTAGACTGGTTAGGTCGGCACCGCTGCAGAGGAGCCCAGTACCTGCGCGAGTCATATACAGTACTGTGCAAAAGTCTTAGGCATGTTACTATTTTATAACTTTACTTTTAATAACTTTCTCCTTACCTTAGCACGATTCACAACGGTAAGCTTGTATGTTTCTAATTTGATTGGTCGGGTCAGTTTTCGTGGGAAATACAAGTTTGCATTCATTTGAATGAATGATAGCGTAATCATATACCTGTAGCGCAGCTAAACGGATGCTACGTTAATTCCATTAAATATTTTGAAATAATATGTCATATTTGAAATATTTATGTGAGAAAAAAAGTCAGAATTGCGAGATAAAAAGTCGCAATTACCTTTTTTAGCTTTTGGGCGGAAACAAGCTTCCATAGTTATTAATACCACTTCTGTTCTTCTCAAAAACACTTGTGACACTAAATAAAATACTACTCGCTCTATAGCGCTCACATTATTCAGTTTCTTCAAGCGAGGAAGACAATACACTTAACTGAGCACATTGAATCCATGCACCAGGGGAATGATCCGGCCCCACACCTGAGGCTGGGCTTCTTCCTGGTCTTCAGGAATAGATTGGAGTTCTTGTACAGGTAATGTATCCACAGAACTTAGAGTTCCTGATCCTGAGGAAGAGCCCTGGCTTGACGATGTTGGGCCAGATGAGGAGCTGGATCCAGGTTGGGATTGTGTTTGGGACTGGGACTGGGACTGGCTCTGGGATTGTGATTGACCACTGGGTCCAGGTTCGTCAGACATTATGTTTTTAACTCTGGAAGAACAGACAGCAAAATGAACAATTTCAACAACAGTCTAAAACTCATATGTAGAGTATGATTAAAGCCCAAAACTTGTTGGGCTTTAAAATTCACGTAATTCTGCACAAAAATAATTGCTTACATGATAAGCGTTTCAAACTGTATATGCATGTTACATTTTTGTCATCAACATGTTGCATGTGATTTTTAGTTGTTTGTGAATTGAATGACATGAGCACAAACAATTTCTGACAATTTTAATATTTTTAAGAAATTGACATTTTTTCAGGCCTAGAATTGTTTTTAAAACGTGCTGAACTGTACACAGTAAATACTAAATTACTACTATACTAGTGTGCGATTTTGAACATATCCAATTCATTTTGCAGTGCTTCAATGGCTTGAGAAGGTTTGTTGTAGCAAATTTTGTTTTATATTCTAGTTGTAACAGATCATACAAAGAGCATCAGACAAAGACACTTTTTACGTACACTAATCCCATTTACTAGTGTACTTTTAAGGTGTTCAATGCATCATACCACACTTTTCAATTTCACGTTTGCAACTAATGACCCTTCCACAAAACCTTAATGTGAAAGTGCATACATTTTACAAGCAACAATTTCACCGATAACTTAGAAATTGGCTCCAAATTAAATTCCAATTCATTTCTCTGCAAATAATGTCTCTAATACGTTGCCTTTAAAGTATAACAATCATTTCTCCTTTAATGCAGGAGAGTACCTGGAATTTTATCCAGGGTGAAATGATTGTCACATTATTGAAAGATGTGCATTAATAATGTGCTTTGAAGGAAATGAACAGCTTTAACATCATGTGACCTTCAAGAGTTCAATTTCTGAAAGACTTTAGGTCGGACTAATTTCATGCACCACCGACTCTAATGCAATCAAATTAAACTTGGTAAGGAAACAGATTGATGAGCCACGGAAAATAAACAATACTTATGTATTTACTGCGGATAAAGCCACTTTAGTTATTTTTGCTGGTTCAAATGTGCATTACTTTATGACAGCACGCGGATACAGTGCAAATAATAAGAGCTGCACTGTAAAGCACTTACGGAGGCACGAGGGATAGAGGAAACTGCTTCTTTTCAGAAGAAATATTCATTAATAGAGCATCCACGTGTCCGTCAGATCATCTAATTTTGTTTTTTAATTTCTTATCGTAATGCATACCTTAATCAAGTCCTCTTTTTAAAAGTATCAAAGTTGCAGAAGTGGGTTATGCAGGCCTCGTGAGCTGCTCATCAAATCTGCCGGGAAAAGCCGCTCACTTCCATCCATGAACTTCCCATAACATCATTCAGCCAATCAGAAACGAGAGTAAAGGCTCATGGGAAATGCTGTTTATAAAACATTCCAGCATTCGATTAAAATAAAGTACACAACACATACAAGGGTAGTAGATTACATTTATTACAGAATAGATAACATTTAGAAATATAGATGAAAATATAACAAGAAAATAAACGCAACAGTGTCCATCGTAAAACAAATACGGTAAAAAGGGTTTACCACACCTTCTCAAAAAAAATTGTCAGTGCAAGTTATATACATTTGAATTTTACTTACTATATTTTAACGTGGAAGGGATTAATTATTATTTGAGTTAACACAGAGTTAATACCGAGTTTTATTTTAAAGCTTTTTTTTTTTTTTTTTTTTTTTTTTTTATCTTGTCATAAAATGACTCATCTCAGATACTGTCTCATCCTAGCAATTACAGTCATCTCTCACAGATAACTACAAAAAAAATCATATAATACAACAAAGTCACATAAATGAAGACGAAGCGTTTTAAAAGTACAAACTTTTATTTTGACAAATTATTGCTGTTCATGACAGGAAGTAACGTTAGCACAATCTTATGTATTCGCCCGTTTGCTCTCTGTGGTTTAACCATGATAACTCTATACAGGCTCCGATTTCTGTCAACATCTTTCGGATTTAATCACGCACACAAATGTATATCAGACGCACAACGTCTTAACATTGTCTTACAGTCGTGTTTTGCTCCAGTAAGAGCGACCGACTCTTACAGTAAAGACGTTAAACACTGGAATGCAGTTAAAGGACACTTGAATCTGAAATCATTCAGCACTGTTACACTCAACAGACTCTGTTGGAACTGCGGATCTTCAGCTGCATTATTTTTCTGTTCCTCCTGTAATGCGATCCAACCTGCTGATGACAAGACTAATTATTTTGACATTTTGAATATGTGAGTTCACTTGTGATTTAGTTTCTACAGATTTTTGTTATAGTAATGAATGCATCACTTATGGAGTCATTGTTGCTTATTCTGTCTTCTTGGCTCTGAACTTCTAAAAAGTTGCTTTCTTTATTTACTTTCATTCCTCAAAATCCATAACATTGTTGTCATATAATGTACTGCATATGATGTAGTAGTTGATAATTACACTGATTCAGAACTGTACAGATACAGATTTTGGTTTCAGAGCTTTAGACTAGATTTCAAATGTCATTGTATTTCAACTTCATTATAGTTCACATCCTGACATATATGTAACTGAACATATTTGTCTTTTCTCAGTGAACAAACATTTTCTTTGGACACCCACAAACTTCAGAAAAGATACTTGGAGCTGCAAAGATCTCTCCATCCTGACAACTTCGGCCAGAAATCATTGGTAATGGACTATATTCAGGGCTTGACATGGCGTGTAACACAGTCACTCCTACTAGACACTTTGGCGGGTTGAATTTTATATATAATATATACAGTTTTCAATTGTAGTCTTTTAAAAAGGCATCTGAAATAATAAACTAAGTGCAAAAGTGTTGTCAGAAATATAGATTTTTCGATATCAATACTGAAATATCTGAAACGCTTATTTTCCACCAAACAGATACATGATACCAGCTGGGCTTTCTTTCTCATCTTTCCGAGAGCGAGTTACACACAAACCTGCCTCCCCTCACTCACTCGTTTCATTTGCTCCGGATGAATATTGTCGGTGTTACAGGGCTCACTCCCAAAGTGCAGCACATAAAGCCGGCTCTCAGTACTAAAAGTTATTTTTTTCGTTTCTTATTGCGCTTAAACAGTCAAATACACACACAATAATGTCAAATGCGGGTCTTGGCAAGTATGCCAAGTAAACACAGTCCGTTATGTTTTAAGTGAATGTAAACAGTTGAGAAATAGAACGCATGTGCAACTGTATAATGGATCTGTGTGTCAGGTCTTAAAGTGACAGCAGCCTAATATACCTGCTGCCAAATTATGAGATAATATTAAAAATACTTATATGTCAGTTTTTTTCCATTGTATCGATGTCAAAATCATGGCCAGTGAAAATGCTGAGTGGCTTGTAACTTTGGAAAACCACCTATAGAAAAGATTTAATCTTTTAAGAGCAGTATTTCTTTTTATTGTTCTGTTTTTTTGTACTTTTTTTCCTATTGAATATTTCAAACAAAAAATATTTATTTATACGATTTATTTATACTATGTATTTATACACTGATGAGCCAAAACATTATGATCTCCTGCCTAATATTCTGTTGATTCCTCTGCGTGCTGCCAAAACAGAGGTCTGGACTCTACAAGACCTCTGAAGGTGTCCTGTGGTTTCTGGCACCAAGATGTTTGCAGCAGATCCTTCAAGTCCTGTAGGTTTTAAAGTGAAGCAGCCGTGGATCGAACTTGTTGGTCCAGCACATCCCACAGATGCTCAATTGGATTGAGATCTGGGGAAATTAGGGCAACACCTTGAACTCTTCCTCAAACCATTCCTGAACAATGTGTGCAGTGTGGCAGAGCGTGTTATCCTGATGAAAGAGCCCACTTCCATCAGGGAACACCATTGTCATGAAGGGTGTACCTGGTCTGCAACAATGTTTAGGTAGGTGGCCTGTGTCAAATTTCTATATTATGCATTGATGTTGTGATGCATCGTCCCGTTAAAATTATGTGTGACTTCTGCCACAGTAAACCTTCTGTTGGCTCAGACCAAACGGGCTAGTCTTCGTTGCACTCGTGCACCGATGACCCCTGGCCGCCCAACACCCTGTCGCCGGTTTGTGGTTTGTCCCTCTTGGAGCACTGTTGGTAAATTCTCACCACTGCTGACCAGGAGCAACACACAAGCCTTGCTGTTTCAGAGATACTCTGACCCAGTCGCCTTCACATAACAATTTGGCCCCTGTCAAAGTCGCTCAGATCTTTATTCCTGCATCTAACACGTTGTTTACGAGAACGGATTGTTTGCTCACCATGTAATCTACCCAGACCTTAATATGTGGCCTTATTAGGAGATGATCAACGTCACCTGTGACTGGTGTTATGTCCAGAGATGTATTATTATTATCATCATAATGTTTTGGCTCATCTATATGTGTGCACATGTGTGTATATATATATATATATATATATATACACACACACATATATATATATATATATATATATACACACACATATATATATATATATATACACACACATATATATATATATATACATATACATATATATATATATATATACATACACTCGTTCAAGTTTTTTCTTTCTTTCTTTCTTGAAAGAAATTAATACTTTTATTTAGGAAGACAAAAATTTAATTGATTAAAAGTGACAGTAAAAATTTAGGAAATGTTACAAAAGATTTCCATTTCAACTAGAAAAAAACTTTCTTTTTAACCCTGAAAACCATATCACAGTTTCCACAAAAATATTAAGCAGCAACTGTTTTCAACATTGATAATAATAAGAAATGTTTCTTGAGCATCAAATCAGCATATTAGGATAAACACACAGATATATCAGACATATAAATGAGTTGTTGTCAATGGTGATTCTCAATTTTTTTTAATTTAAATTAGCAGAAATTAATGATAACCACAATGATGAACATGTGAGATTCACCTTCTAACCCTTGTCTTTAGAAACTTTACTATCCCACTCTGTAACCAATGTCCAGGTCTATTTTTCTCAGATATAAGATAAGGCAGCAGACAGTTTTTTTAGTGATTGGTTCATGCTTTGCGTGTCCATTTGGGTCTCCTGACAGCAACAGCAAGCCGGATGTGGATTCTCCAGGCTTTGGCAACTCTTGACAGCTGAAAATGTTTCTCATCTGCAAGTCATTTCGTTTCTCACCTCGTATTTCACCTGACGAATCCCATCGCAGCTCAGACCCTCAGCATCTGCCCACACAGCGAGATCCTTCAGGGAAAAAAACCCACACAATTATCAGCATTGCTGGGGTTTCGCTTTTTGACAATTCTCCTCATTCCCAAGAGGAAATCCTTACCACAAACAAAAGAACATGTCATGATATCTTAAAATGAATGTGACGATAGCACATAATTATATAACGCTTGGAAAAGTTAGAAAACTTGGGCTGAGTATCACAATATGAGTATAAGTATTTTTTATTGTACCACACTTCCTTTGTTACTCCATAAAATCACAATATTCTTGATCACAAAATTTGCTTTATACTTTGGAGCTTTGTGTATTTGTGCCTTTAGGGGCTGTTGAAATTGTTTTTGTAGCTCGTAAGAAGAATGGAATACGTCAATTTTTGACAAATACGACATTTACAACATTTAATTTGGAATGACTTTGTGGTCTGATCCCATTTACAGAAAGAGCAGGAATATTCAGAAGAACAATCAGCACTGGTGAACAAAGCCTACAGAACGCTGCAGAAACCTCTGAGTCGGGCCGTCTACATGGTAATTATTTGTTTAGTAAATATTCGTTGTGTTTATGGCATCCGTAGGTCGTATACACTGGCCCAAAAATTTTTTGGACACATAAGCTACGCTTCAATTGAATCTAGTATGCACATTTTATAAGAAATACCCAAGCATACTTTTCAAATAAAGTATTTCACTTAAAGATTTGTTTTTAATTGATCAAACAGTGGATATACTGTTCAGTATGAATATATTGTGACACTTAAATATTTGTGAATCATTTATATATATATAATATATTATCTATATAATTTGATGTATAATCTATATCATTTTTTGCACAAAATGATAAGCAAAAGTGTGGTTGAGAGAAAAGCTCCTGCAGAGCAAATTATATTTCCTACTTGTATTTGATATATTAGAATCAAATACAATAATATTTAAAAAAAAATCACCCATAAGACTTTTATTCATCTTCGGAACACAAATGAATATATTTTTTAAGAAATCTGAGAGATTTCTGCCCCTCCATCGAGAGTCGATTCACCCAAAACTCTGACGGTTCATAAAGAGATCACAAAAGAAATCCATTTGAATCAAACCATTTAATCCAAGTCTTCTGAAAAGACATGATCACTTTATATGATGAACAGCACTCAAATATGGTAAACAGAAGCTAAAGCCTGCTTGCCCTATGTGTGAGAACCAATGAGGTTCATTCTCACGTGTCACTCAGTAGGGCTGTAAAATCAATGCTTAAATGAATGGCTGAAACCGTAGCTCACCACACATATACACCTGAAAGTGCGCATGCGCAGAAAGTGAAAACTACCTAGGGACGAGCACGTACTGTACGACGGCCTTACGTAAACATATCACCAGAATGATTGACAAGTAGGAGGACCAATAGTCTTGATGATCCACCCGGAAAAAGAAAATCCTCCACTATACCTTTAAGTGCTTTACATCTGTATCCGAAATCACACACTTCCCTACTGTATAGTAGGTGAAAAACAGTGTGTGACAAAAGTAGTATGTTCGAATTCACTGTACTCATTATTAAACAGCAGGCAAAAAGTACCCAGATGACCTACTTCTTCCATTGAGATTCTGAAGTATATGATACGTAAAGTGCATACGATGGACACTTTACTATCCCATGAGGCCACGGGAGAGGATATGTGAATGTACGGTGAATCACAGTAAAGTGACGTGACCGATGCTGGTAGGTCACATGATAATGACAGCATGACGGATGCAGTACATCCAGATTATATTCATTCTACGCACATTTTAGCGGTCGTGAAGTAATTACTTATTCAAAATAAGCACCTACTCAAGAGAGTATGCTATTTTAGATGCAGCCTATGTATGTTTGCTAATCAATGTTTAAATGTGTATCAAAGCCTAAAGTAAATCTGTTCATTACATAAAGCAATCATGTCTCTTCAGAAGACTTGGATTAAACCGCAATATGGATTCAATTTTAAGAATGCCATTCGAATTTTGGGTGAATAGAGTTTCAATGGAGGGATAGAAATCTCTCAGATTTCATTAAAAATACCTTAATTTGTGTTTCGAGATACATGAAAGTCTCACGGGTTTGGAACGACACGAGGGTGAGTGTCCCAACTAACCCACATACATTTTGTGACCACTTCGTATATAAACAGTTGCCATTTTCTATATTTTTACACTTTGACATGCACAGAAAAGTGAATTCAGTTTATCATGCTATCTGGAAAACCATGCGCCCTATGTATCTGGCAGTTTCTATGACTATTGAATCTTATATTGTGGTCTGTTATGACTTCTGCCAAGAGGCCGTAGTGCTGTTTGAGTAGCGCTCTACCCTCTGTAACCTGCATGTTCTGCTCCAGCTGGAGCTGCAAGGGGTTTTGCTGGAGGAGGGTACGGACGCCACCGCGGACCCCCAGTTTCTCCTGGAGGTCATGGAGATTAACGAGAGCCTCGCAGAGACGCGGAGCCAAGACGAGGTCCATGCTATCGGGCAGTCGGTGCGAGGTGTGTAGGCCAGAAAGAAAAGCTCCGGCCGGAAATGACTGTTGAAATGTTGCTCTGCGCCCACTCGTGTCACTCGCAGCTTGTTTATGTGACCGTTTGCTGCCCTAGATTCATTCCATCAGGAAGTTCAAGGTTCTGTGGTTTTATGTTTGTGATTTCACTGCTTAAACATTGTGGTTGTCGGACTTATTTGTGAAAGGATGGTAGCACTTCTGCTGTTTTTATACTGTGTTTTACTTCTTTTCACCAGAGAAACTGAAAGGCTTGATTGAACAGATGAATTCATCCCTAAACAAAGGTATTTTTCACTCTTTCTCTTCATGACCTCCCAGATTTGACACAAATTTGACAGAAATACAGTGCATGCGAGTGGAAAATAGCTGTTTTTGTGTTTGCCTCACGAGCCTCTTTTTCTCAGGGGATCTGCTGACCGCCAAAGGGCTTTTAGCCCAAATGAAGTACTTCACGAATATAGAGGAAAAGGTAAAAGACAGAATTACTGAGGTTTGCTGAGGGACACATCACATCTCAGTGAGAGATTTCACGCTTGTACTCTGAAGTTTTTATAGTAATATTTATTGTTATTAGTACAAATTGTTGGATTATTGTTGGTTACTGAATAAAGTACATTTATTTTAATCTTCTGTCAAAAGCTTTTTTGTGTTAGCGACAATAATAACCCTGGTCCGTAACACATATTTTAGTAGCCTACTTTGGGTAAATCCCAACCCTATGGCCCTGTTTACACCTGGTATTAAGATGCATTTTGGTCGATCGGATCACAAGTGGCCGATGCTGAATAAAGGCGTAAACGGGGTCTAAAACGCTTTGAGCTTGTCCACTTTCCACCACTTCCAGAGGTAGTCGAAAATGCATTCGTCCGGATTGCTTTCGTAGTGTTAAACGCTCACGTGGTCGAATGTGTTCGAACAGCCACAAAAGACCGTCTACTCTCCACCTACTGACCTAATGCGTAAACATTATGGGAAGAGCGCTAGCCAGACGGGATTTAAACTTTGTCGGCTGGAGACCCAAGTCTTTTTTTGCAGACGAAAAACATACCAAGCACAATGTTCTCTCACCGTTCCTGATTTCTAACACGCACTCACAACGTTCGGCATGATCTTGCAGCCATCAGAGATGGATTAAAACACCAGGCGTAAACGGGAATGTGTCTCCCTCGTCTACTTGTGATCCTATCAACCAAAACGCACCTTAATACCAGGTGTAAACAGGGCTTAAGTGTGTGTAATAGTGATGGCGATGCTTGCATTACTTGCAAACATTCTCTTAGAAATGTTCCATAAAGAAAGTGCAACTTTCCCCAGATAATACTTCTGCTTTCAGCGTCAAACTGCGATTGGCTGATGCCACTCTTATTTGGATCTGGTCTTTTGGGAGAAGCGAGGAAACAGGAAACCCACAAAATGATGAAACCACTACAGTTCTAAAACAAAACTGTGCAAGACAACAAGATTAATTAAGCTCAATCCCTGTTTGAATCTTTAATGCTACTTTCTAGACTTGCAATCTCTGCGGTGCGCTTTATGATAAATGCGTCTTATTTCTCTCTAATGTGGGCTGATTCATTAAATTGTAATCGGAGCTGGATTTGTGCTAGATGATGACATTAGTCTGGACACAGTCTGACATCAGTCTCTTATTAGATAGCGCTTCGACAGAATTTCTTTATTGCGCCAGTTTGTACAGTCGCTTATGATGTGGAATGAATTAAATTACATCCTAACACACTTATCGATCCAGGATTTATGAATGTGTGTGTTTATGTGAAAGGCAGCATCAGGGAGGGAGAATCAAGGTGTGATTTCTAGAACTGAAGATGCCTCTTTTGAGCTGCAGGGGGAAGCATGTCACCTCACTATCGAGAATGTAGGTAGGCAGAAAAACTCACAAAGGGTGTAAATTGTGTTTATGAAATGCTTGTTCTTAAGCATGCATATTTCTCTTGTGATGAAGAGTATCGCTTGAGTAGATTTGAAATTAGTGTATTCCAACACTTTGAATTAAATATGTATAGAATGCATGGTTTTTAGTTCCCTTAAGATTGAAAACTAGTTACAAATCTTCCATTTTGTGCTTTTTTCCCTTCACTGATCAATAATTGTACATTTCATTAGTTGTGTTCTCTAAGATACACACTGTCGCTCACACTTAGGGTTTTATGGTATGGACATGAATGATACCTCAAATCATGTGGCTTGTTGAGAAATACATTTCTGAGTTTCTCAGTGATTGTACTTCACAAACTTCACAAAATGGCTGAAAGAAATCCCACAGACTTAAACTTAAGAAGGGGCTGAACCCATTTTATTTAATTTTTTTACAGAAAAACACTGTAGAAATGCAGCATTACCGAAAACCTTACAGAAAAAATCCACCTTACACTGTAAATGGTTTAACATTGCATTATAGTATGTAGTTTTATGGAAAAATACTATCAAATGTATGGTTTTTGCAAGTAGCCTAAAAAACGAATGAATTACCATATAATTTACAGTTAAAAAAACGTAAAGGAACATTCCCAGAAGTCCTTATGTGACGCATCAGATATGTATGGAAGGCCATTTCCGCCACATAAGAAAAAAATACAAATATCATAATTATGAGATAAAAATGCTAAATTATAAAAAATAATAATAATGTAACAGAAAATGTAACACAAAACACCCTAAAGTGCATTACTTTACAAAAATAATAAGTAAATAAATCACGTTCTGGTAAATCATTATTATGACAAGATTAAAAAAGATAAAATTATGACATACTAAGTAGAAATTATGACTTTAAAAAAAATCTTAATTATGACTTAAATCCAAATTATGATATTAAAAAGACAAATTTATGACATACTAAATAGGATTTATGACTTAAAGTTTAAATTATGAGATAAAAAGTCAATGTCGATTTTGATTTTCTCTCATAATTTAAACTTTAAGTCATAAATCCTATTTAGTATATCATAAATTTGTCTTTTTAATATCATAATTTTGATTTAAGTCATAATTTTGATTTTTTTTAAGTCATAATTTCTACTTATGTCATCATTTTATCTTTTTTAATCTTGTCATAATAATGATTTACCAGAGCGTAATTTATTTACTTATTATTTTTGTAAAGTAATGCACTTTAGGGTGTTTTGTGTTACATTTTCTGTTACATTATTATTTATTTTTTTTTCTGTTAATTTAATGTTTATTGCATTATTTTAGCGTCATGAAAGTATCGCCCATGTTTTATGGCCTCTGATGAACTATGATTTATGTGGCTTTCTTATTATGGTGGTTGTCCGTATTTTAAGGTAAAAAGTAGATTTTGGTAGATCAAGTACATTATATTAACATTTGATCATTTAATAAAATAAATGGTTATACGTTTTTAAATATGTAGGCACCAATATGCCATCTTGCAATACCTGAAGCATTGTCACCATATATATATTTTTTACAGTGAATTTCCTTTTTTTTTCTTTCTGTTTTTTAAAGTCTAGAGACAAAGGCTCAGGAATAAGCTATTATGACTTTAATATAGGTGCCACCTAGTAACTAGTCAGAACTCCTTAGCAACTGCAAAGAAATGCCTTGGCAACCACCAAAGTGACATGATCATTTGCAAATGCAAGAACTAATCAATGTTTTTTGGTGTTAAAAATGAAGGCCGTATAAACAAAGATCACGGTGACTTTGCGTTTTTTTTTTTAAAGCTGGTACTGTAGAAATGATCATAATTTAAAGTGAAAGTCCAGCTGCATCATCAACTCACAGGCAAAAACAAGGACAGAAAATTCATTGGCGGTTAGAAAAACAGCTTAGACATGCCATTTTGCATTTAATCTTTAGTTTAAGCCCGTGTAACACCACTGGAGCATTGCCCTGTGGATGTCCCGCTGAAAACAGGACTTGACTCACTTGTTTATTAAGTCAAAAACCACAGTGTCACGATTCTACGTCTTCCACGCAGGAGACGCTGTTTCCTTAATACTTGTGAATTAAACCACAGACAGAGAGAAAGAGAAGAGGGAGGAAATGTGGCAATCTGATTATTATTCATCCCGTAATCGAAAGGCATCTCCAGCCCTGACGAATTAACGGCAAAACATGATCGACCAGTTCTGAAGCCACTGCTGTCTTCACGTTGTCTTTGAAATTAGTTTGAAAAGAAAAAAGGACTTGTGAAAAATGGATGGTGGGGAGGGAAGAGAAAAACAAGTTAAACTTACATTTAAGTTTAAATGTTGTTAAAGGTGAAGTGTCTTTACTCCACTGTCAACAAATAAGATTAAAGGGTTAGTTCACCCAAAAATGAAAATTCTGTCAGTAATTACTCACCCTCATGTTGTTCCAACCCCGTAAGACTTTCGTTCATCTTCGGAACACAAATTAAGATATTTTTGATGAAATCTGCGAGCTGTCTGTGTCCAGAAAAGTTAGTAAAAACATCGTTAAAATAATCCAAGTGGCTACAGTGGCTCAACCTTAAGTTTATCAAGCGACGAGAATAGGCTACTTTTTACTTTAAAGTAAAACAAGACGTGTCTCATACCAGCCGCCGACAATTTACAACACACTCAAACGTATTGTTTTGACCAAGTAAAACAGCGCTGCGTTACCCCACAATTTTAATTTGTCAGATAAAGTGACCTAATTCAGCCCTTGTGGCTAGTTCATTAGAATGAAATAAAATAATGTGAATTTAAGTGATCAAACGTAACTGTAACAAATTTCAAGTTCAGGGACGAAGGAGGCAGACGTTAAACAACTGAATCGTAACTTAAAGCGGGGCTCAGTAGTTTCGGGATTTCTTTGCTGTATTCTCGCTTTTTGCTCGCAGGTTTCTCTCTAGAGCTCCCCCCACAGCTTCGGAATAGATATTTGACAACACTGTTGTAAAAACTCGTTGGCGATTCTCAGACACCAGAGGCTAGTAGATCAACGACATCAAAGCAGATGGGACATTCTTTAAAACGTCTTCTTCATTCGGGTTCGAACAGCATGAGGGAGCGTAATAATGACAGCATTTTAGCAGATTTCTTTTGGCCGTAAAGCAATTGTTTACATCGCGAGACCTGATATCATGCGATACTTCCTGACGCGCCGGCTCAAAGTTGCAAGTGCGGATTTTCCGCTCACGGGCACCAGGGGGGTGCGAAACGACCACCATTCAACCCGAAATAAGTAATATAACCATTCCAATGACTCCGAAGCTGTTCAGTTAAGGTAAAAAAGTTACTTAGTTCACCTTTAATCATCAAATATGCATAAACATGGATGACTGCGGCATATCAGCATAATGAAAATCAAAAATGTCCCGAGCTCTCGGCCCTGCCTTGCTTCATAACAGTAACATAAATAAAACTTATTAGACTTAGGTCCCATATTGTCAAAACTGAAATTACCTGGCTTTTTTCATGATAACAGAGGTCTAGGGGCTTAAACAGTTGATCCACAGACAAATGCACACAGCCTGCATAAAAAGCTGTGCCATTTCACAAGCCGTTGTGTCTTCCGTATAAATGTGATGTCAGATGCCTTCAGTCACCACCCCTACCAATGTTGGGTCACTCAGAAAACAACAGGCCAATCAGAAGAGAGGCTCATGAATATTAAGTAGACAGGCCTAAATCCACCTGTTCTTGGCAGAGCTCCTGAGAAAGGAGCTGTACAATTATATTGAGATG
The DNA here is from genome assembly GCF_951802725.1 of Rutilus rutilus. Lineage (NCBI taxonomy): Eukaryota > Metazoa > Chordata > Actinopteri > Cypriniformes > Leuciscidae > Rutilus > Rutilus rutilus. Next base: position 42,791,156 of record NC_140221.1, on the reverse strand, counting down.
GTTTTTGGTACTTATACCGCAAATATATATTCTTAAGGACATCAAAACCTAAAATAAAACTTCAGAAAGGTGTACAATATGGGACCTTTAATACAACAGCTCATCCATGAATATGAAGTCCCGTCGAATTGCTTTCCATCAGCTGTGGAGGTGAAGACTACAACTCCCATGATTCCACGCTCATTCATGGTGTCATTAAGCTACGCCTTTGTTATTGGTTTGAAAAAGTGACCTCGGCGAAATTTACATACACTGATGGCAATTTTTTTTCCGTTCATATACATATCTAAACGCCACTCTCAGTAGCGTGGCTGGCATCAGGATGTTCGCTAATAGTATCAATATTTCGCTGCTCACATATTTTGAGCTTCTTTTTACCCCAAAGCGATGAACGGAAAAGATCTTCGCCGTGAGTATATCGGGGCCTTTCAGAATGCAGCACAGTTGGACCAGTGCACTGCATTGATGTTTCTGACCTAAGAGAGTATTACTCAAAGGACTGTTTAACACATTTTACCATATCTAAATCCATTCCCCAGATTTTCTCCCTTAATCAGTGCAGAAAATGTGAAAAAGTGTGTGTATTCCCTCTGGGCATGCTCATATATCATTGTTAGCTTTCAGTGCCACTTTTGATCGAGTTCTTTTGTTGTGATTTGAGCCGTGTGTATGGCTCCATCATCACTGTGTTCTCTAAAGTGCATAACCCAAATATACCGGTTTCAGACAAGCAGATACGAGCTTAGATTGTAAAGCATGATCATCATGGATTGTTTGTGTGTGCAGTGTTCAAATAGAGTATATGCACCGACCCTTTACACGATTACTCATCTATAAAGGACCTTCCTTGTAACCTTACAAATGCTAATGAGATATTTACCCTCAGCAGTGTTTAACTCATGCTGTTTGATGCTCTTCATTAAGTCATTAATACTGCATGCAGATCTGCTATTTTAATCCTTCCCAGAACTGATTGAATCGAGATTAACGTATAGATAAACAACAACATATGACTCACTTGTGATCTTTCGCTTTGCATATTAGGGTAAATCCCACAATATCTGGTGAAAACATGTCCAGGTCTCATTGTGCTCCAGAAACTACATTTTGCATTAATAAATAATTTTGTGTGTGTTTTTGAAAGATTATTTTTTAAAAACAGTTATGCATACATGCATATATATTTTCTCATAACTAAAATTTTAAAAACAAAACAAATATATTATTTAGATAGTAAAGTGGATTTATTTTTGTATTGCCGTAAGGCTTATTTAAAATTACAGAATTATAGAAAAAAAAGATTTTACCTTAAAAAATGCTGTATTATATTAATGAGAATCTAATGACAATCCCTATTTAAAAACAAAACAAAACAATAAATAAAGTTGTTTTATTAAAATAATGTCTTACTGTAATGAGAATCTAATGATCCCTATTGAAAAATAAATAAATAAATGTCTATATATATATATAAAAGGGAAAATTTTGTATGTATGTTTATAGAATAGAATACTATCAATACTGTTTTAAATAGTCTGAATGCTGTTGCACTCATTACCTTCAAAATACTTCAGTTCCCACGTTCAGCGTCATCTCATGAGAGATTTCTTTTTTTGTCTTTAAAATTGAAATACAATCACAACCAGAATTGTTCAAGCTGAGAAATATAGGAAGCTCAGAGCTGCTCAGTCTTTGTGAATAATATTCCTGCTGCTCGCTCGCGTCACTGCGGCACATCTCTGAGCTTTTGAAATGAGGATTTCAGGGCAAATGTTGCTTAAGCAGCGTCTGGCTGAACACTGCAGCGGGGGTTAGAGAGCCGGTGGGTGGAAAGGTTAGTTCTTGTAGACTCCGTGACTCAGGGAGCGTCGTTTCCTATTTGACATTCCAATTGAGTCCTCCAACAGTGTGTAATCTCTTCAAGAACATGCGTCATTAAGAAGCCTGCCAATTACTTACCTGGACACAACATGTCTCATTTGTAAATGCAAAAATCATATCGGATTACTGCTTGCTTATGGAGCGCTACCAGGGAGGAAAAAAAAAAGAATAAACGCAAGACATGCTTGCTTGTGAATAAGCCAGTCTACCAAATTTCATCCTTCATCTCAACAATGTGAAGATATATAGATCCTATAGGTATTTCCTGCCATCTTATTGGCTGCGTTCGCACAGTCAGTGTTTGACGACTGAATTAATTAAAGGGTTAGTTCACCTAAAATGGTTTAATTTACTCACTCTCATGCCGTTCCAAAACCACATGACTTCATTACTTCTTTGGATCAAACAATTTGATATTTTAATGATACATTATAGATAGACAAGTAGTTTTTTATTTATATATTGATATTTACACTATTTCTTCAACAGGTGTGATTCTCAAGTTGTCTTTTGCTTAAAACGGCAAACAGAAGTTGATCCACTAATGTCTCTCAATAACAGCTAACAGAAGTCAGTCCAATTCTCTAACCATGTAATGTCAAATTATGATAGCAATTATGATCATGATTTATTTACAACGAAATAAGCCAATTCCCTTAACAAAATGTAATAGCATTGCAATATAACCATATAATATGTAACAATAAAATTTACAGTGGCTTCATAAATGAATTAAAAAGAGTGAAACACAAAAATAATTATAATTTGGCATTGTGCCGATTAGTGTCGTGGAAGTGTCACTACAGTACAGTGATGAAATATGTCCTGTAAATGGGAAGCTCCAGGTGCCACTTCAGAGAGAGTGAGAGAGAGAGATTGATTGATTGATTGATTGATTGATTGATGGGACTTTTTTAAGTAGAGTTGATACACTTATACACATTGTACACTCACCTAAAGGATTATTAGGAACACCTGTTCAATTTCTCATTAATGCAATTATCTAATCAACCAATCACATGGCAGTTGCTTCAATGCATTTAGGGGTGTGGTCCTGGTCAAGACAATCTCCTGAACTCCAAACTGAATGTCAGAATGGGAAAGAAAGGTGATTTAAGCAATTTTGAGCGTGGCATGGTTGTTGGTGCCAGACGGGCCGGTCTGAGTATTTCACAATCTGCTCAGTTACTGGGATTTTCACGCACAACCATTTCTAGGGTTTACAAAGAATGGTGTGAAAAGGGAAAAACATCCAGTATGCGGCAGTCCTGTGGGCGAAAATGCCTTGTTGATGCTAGAGGTCAGAGGAGAATGGGCCGACTGATTCAAGCTGATAGAAGAGCAACTTTGACTGAAATAACCACTCGTTACAACCGAGGTATGCAGCAAAGCATTTGTGAAGCCACAACACGCACAACCTTGAGGCGGATGGGCTACAACAGCAGAAGACCCCACCGGGTACCACTCATCTCCACTACAAATAGGAAAAAGAGGCTACAATTTGCACGAGCTCACCAAAATTGGACAGTTGAAGACTGGAAAAATGTTGCCTGGTCTGATGAGTCTCGATTTCTGTTGAGACATTCAGATGGTAGAGTCAGAATTTGGCGTAAACAGAATGAGAACATGGATCCATCATGCCTTGTTACCACTGTGCAGGCTGGTGGTGGTGGTGTAATGGTGTGGGGGATGTTTTCTTGGCACACTTTTGGCCCCTTAGTGCCAATTGGGCATCGTTTAAATGCCACGGCCTACCTGAGCATTGTTTCTGACCATGTCCATCCCTTTATGACCACCATGTACCCATCTTCTGATGGCTACTTCCAGCAGGATAATGCACCATGTCACAAAGCTCGAATCATTTCAAATTGGTTTCTTGAACATGACAATGAGTTCACTGTACTAAAATGGCCCCCACAGTCACCAGATCTCAACCCAAAAGAGCATCTTTTGTCAAACACAGTATTAGTATGGTGTTCCTAATAATCCTTTAGGTGAGTGTACATGAACTTAAGATAAACTGAGATGTGAATATGGACATTTTATAATGCGTTCATAGGAACATTTCAGAAACAATTGTACGTTCACATTTATGATCATTCTACGTCTTTTCAAATGAGGCCTGATGTTTAAACTTTGTTTTCACAAAATGTGCATCCAAAACAGTGTATGCCATTTCTCACACACATTGGGATTTAAAAAAATAAGTTTTACTGGTGTAATATGGTGACTTTTTTCATTGTCATTTTATTGTTTATACAACTGCCATTCAAATAATGTGATGTGGAAATAATGTGTATTTGTTCAAAACATTATTCTAATTTTAGACTTTAATTTTAGATTGCAAAAACATTTTGAACCTCCTTCTCTTTGATTCCAGAAATAAATATTGTAAAATCCTTAAAACATTCACTTTAATTTCTAAGGTCAGTGAATTAAGTTTTATGATTTATGGACATGGTTCAATTCACTCAATATCTTATACCATGATGTTTTAGGTAAATCTATTTAAGGATGCTTTGATGTTTTTACTGCGAATCAAGACAAAGATACTGATTACACAACATATTATTCCTGAGTCCCCTGCAGTTTCTCATAATTGATTCCACGAGACAGAGCAGTTTCAAAGCAACTTATTTGCTTGTCCACCAAATCAGTCTCCAAAAAAAAAGGTTCACGATATCTGTAATATCTGTAATATTTCCAGGCTCAGTATCAGATAGCTGGAAGTGTGACAGAAAAGCTCTTCCTCTCAGCAGGGATCATGGCCCAAGGGGACGCTGCTCTAGATTTTAATTAAAGGTTGGCAGGGCTTTAAACCTCAAGGAGTATTGGAAGGATCAGAGAGAATAGCAATGATTGGTTATTCTTTTGAAAACATAGAATATATTGTACCGGGTTTTGAGGGGAAATCTTTGAAAGCCAGCAGTCAGGTTTTGGAGGCACAAAATAAGATTCCCACGAGTCTTTGATGTTATCAAGCATTGATGGGTAACTCATTGATAAGGCATATTTACGTTACGTTTGCTGAGTAAATGAAGTCCTCTAATTCTATTTGCCCAGTGTAATAGATTGAATATCTTTTATAGAGATCTCATTGAGCATTCTGCTCTGACCGTGAGATCAGGCTTTGAGGAAATCCACCCGTAAACTCTGAGCACCGCTGAATATATTGCCCTGTGATGTTCTTATCAGTACACTAGAGTTTTCTTCAAGCTTTTCAAAACTTTGAGTAACTCAATAGCTGGCGACAACAAAGCATTATGGCCCTGGAAAAAGGAGGTTTCATTTTTGGCTCTATTACATAAAGCTTAAGTGGTTTCAGAGTGGTTTTTAATGGTTACATGCATTCATTTCAAGATCAGAGTCAAAGAAAAGTGCAACAGCTGCTTTTTAAAACAAACTCTTCTGCACTATTGCACTCATATCTAACCTTCATGTTTCGGTTAAATCTGAGTCTTAGGGTGTGTTCTGTTCACACTTAGTTTGGTTTGTTTGGACCCCCCCCCCCCCCCCCCCCCCCAACATCCAAAACAATGCTGTGTTCTGGGCTAAATGTGCTTGTTGTATGTGCGTAGCTACATATGATGGTATTTTGACCACTTGAGAACTATGAGAGCTTATAAAATGTGTAAAGGAGTCAAAACAGTGGCAGGAATCCCTCCGTCACACACACAAACCAAGATCTGCTGTGAGGAGATGCCATTGATCTGTCCTTTTTAGAGTCGCATCTTCCAGTTTTTGGTTCGTTTACATGTCTTTGGTCCGTGTTGCGTTCATATTTCATTTGAACCGCACCAGAGTTTGTTTGGAAGCTGACTGAGACCCATCTTTTCAGCGTCTCGGTCCACTTTAATGCGCACCTGTGTTCTGATGGCAGCGTTCACACTTATTCAAATGAATCGCACTGACAGAGCAATCGCAACAGGGTTCATTTTAATCGAACCAAACAAACCCTTAATCTCTCCATTTGTACAACATAATTTAAGTGATCAACATTGGTCCTGGAACAACATCCAAATATACCATTGCATTGGATGTTGACATTTTAAAGGTGCAGTAAGCAATTTCCAAAAAACACTGTTGATATTTCAAATCACCAAAACAAACACGCCTCTACCCAAAAGGATCACGCCGCTTTATTGAAAGCTCCGCCCCCAAATTCACAAATATGCTATGCAACTCAAGAGTGGACACGCCCCCTTACTGCTGATTGGCTACAAGTGTATTTTGGTGCTCGGTCCGATCCACTTTCAACAGTGTTTCTCAGAATTCGCTTACTGGACCTTTAACTAGCTTGCTCTTTAAGATTATCTTTACGTTTTTGCTCCAAAGAAAAGAAAGTTTACATTTCGCTACGGTATGTAGGCCCACTTTCTGCACCTCTATAGGGCACAAAGAAAGGCTAGAATGAATTGTGACTTTGCAAAGCATTTTATCTACCATATTTGTTTAAAGAAATTGCCAAATCATGCAGTAAAACCTGAATCTAGTAGGAGGGGAAAAAGACAAATGCCATTTCTAAGTGATCACATTAGTTAACAAAACTGTTTTGAACGTTTCTACAACACTGATTATGTTACTGTTGGTATCTTTACTTAGCACTATAATTTGGCACTATAATAACCTGAATCAATGCATATAGTTATTTTAATCTAGTAATAGGAATGTACCTTATAACAAATGTAGGTCTTTTATCAAGAGTTTACCATGTTTTGGATCACTTCAGTAAAACTGTTTAAAACTATGGAAACAGACACACAGATCCTCATAGACTTGCATTAAACAAGAGAAAAAGCTCTGTAACAAATGGCAACAATTGCTAATAGGGCTGCAAGATTTTGCAATATGATTTAGTGCAATTAAATAGGGCTATTACAATAGTACTTTAAAAAAATATATTTAGTAATATGTATATATTTATTATTAATTATTTTTCTTAACTTTATTTTACAGTTAAATATTACAATAGCAATTTTTCTTATTTTGTTTTTATTTAGTAATAATTTATTTATTCAGTAATAATTATGTATTTTTATTTATTATTATATTATTTTTTCAACTTTATTTTACAGTTAAATATTAGGCTACAGTAGTAATTTTTCTTTTGTTTTTATTTAGTAATAATTAAAATATTTATTATTATAATATTGTTTTTCTTAACTTTATTTTACAGTTAAATATTACTATAGTATTTTTATTTTATTTAATATTTATATATTTATTTAGTAGTAGTAATAATAATAATAATAATGATTATTATTATTATTATTATATAGCCATATTGATATATAATCACAACATTTTGGACAAATTGTGCAGCACTATAAACAAACACAGCAAACCTGGATTTGATTTTAATTGCATTATAAATCGAAACCGTAATTCTTATCATAAAAAATGCAAACATATGTTCACCCAAATTGTGTGGGATTAATAAGTAATGTTTATTAAGGCGGGTGTAGTGGATTTTTCCCTAAACTCCGACTATCTAGCGTCTGCAAATCGACACTTAATAAATATAAATCTATCGCGTCTACTGATCGACACAGAGCGTCTACAAATCGACACTTAATAACTTTTATACTCTAGCTCTTTGCGTCTTCCGTCGACAACTGGCTGAGTCTCTTACTCTAACTTCTTGCTTCCCTAAACTGACCTGCTGCGCAGCAGTAATAACAGACAGACTTTCAGCAAATGTCCTTTAAATGCTTTAATAACGGCCGGGAGAGTCTTCGAGCAGTTCTCAGAGAAACTCTCCCAAGAAGAATCAAGGCCCGGAGGATCTCAGACAAATTCCATTGAGAAATCCCACAGTACACAAGAATACAACAGTTTTTATAGTATAGAGGTATGGCATAAATCTCAGGCTGCATTACATAATTTCCCCACTATTTGATTGGTTCTTCATATGCAAACCCCTCTGTTACTAGGTAAAGCAAACTTTGTTTTAATGATGACTTCATTTGTTAATCACAAGATTCTAACAGACTGTCTAGTTTCATTTCCCAAACTATGTTATTTATACACGCACACACTCAGTCACAAGTTTTCCATTGGTTTCGTACAGTACATCCTGTTCAAATGTTAGATGTTAAATAAGGTTAGATGTTAGAAACATGGTTAGTTTAATATACAGTTTAAAATTTCGACGACACGGGCAACTGAAATTAGAATTTTGAATTCCTTTGTTTGAATTTTTAAATGAGTATTCTCATAATTTTTTTATGAAATGTTACTTTGTGCCAAGTCTGGCATACAGTATTAGTGCACTACTGAGCTTGTAATGACATGCAGATGCTTATGCCAAACTTCCTGTATCCCGGCCGGCCACTGCATCTCATCTTCGAGCATCTCTTCAAACACTGAAATCAACCAAATGACTCTGGGGGGGGAGGGGTCCAGGCTTCAACCGTGAGTGTTAGCCTTTGAATAAACAATTACCGAAGCGCGGCCTCCGCGGTCTTTCCGGACGATGATGGCGCGATAATGATGCCCCGAGCTTTTGTGCCATTTTCTTGTAGTTCAACAGCATCGCAACCTCTCTGGCAATCCCTGTTTCCATGCCAACCACATCCTCCGTTTGCCTGTCTGCAACTCCACAGAACAATAAACACAAAAAAGGCTGATTATGGATTTCATAGTCATCACACCTGTATTGATTCTGTTTGTCCTTTGATGTGATGGAAGATGATAATGTCTGGCGTATTGGACAGGCTGTCCTCAGTCTGCATCTCGTGAGTCCTATTGAAGCTTTGATACAGGATCCTGACAGCTGCTGTAGTGACCGGCGCATTGATCGACTCATTAACAGGAGGTAATACATTTGCTTTCCTTTGTGAAGCCCTTTTTCTTTATCTCTCCACTCTCTCAATTTTCCTTGTTCACACACACACACACACACACACACACACACACACACACACACACACACACACACACACACACACACACACACACACACACACACACACACACACACACACACACACACACACACACACACACACACCCAAACCCGGAGAATATGATCATATCAGACCTGCCTATTGTGTCAGGGCCTCTGGTTAGTATTGAGCGGAAGCATTACACGGTTGAGAGAAGTCGGCATAGTACAAAAAAAAAAAAAAAAACCTTCGGCTTTCCTTCAGCCTTATTGCAGTTATTGCGTTTGACAGGACAATGACCACATAACTCAATCTTGTCAACACTCAAATTGAAGGCCCTGAAGGAATATGTGTTGCTATTGACCTGTGTTGTCCATGGCTTCTGACTTATGAAATGGTACAAGTCCAACCTGAAGGCATGGACTGCATGCTCCAAAAGTTTATTTATTTTTCTCAACTGCAGCTCGATTCAATTGGTAGACGGATGCAGACCTTTAAAATATACGATCTTAAGTCTATAATCATTACTGATGTGCAAATTTGATCTCTCATTATGTGCGTGTCAGAAAAAGCCCATTCGTCTTAGATCGTCTCCATAGGCGGAGTGTGTGTTACGCTGGGAAAGGCTTAGCCTTCCCCTGGCCACGGACTGTTAAAAAAAAGTTTTTGAAGGACAATCATCTTGGATGTTTAAGTCATTTCAACATAAGTTACATTAAACTGACTTAAAAAGTTGAAAATTGCTTAACTTATTTTGATGAGTTAAAATAATATAAAAACATGTTGTCATAACTTATTGATCATATCATCTTTAACTTTAGAGAGAAAAGCTGCCCATAACTGCTGATCTAGGATCAGTTTTCTCCATAATAATAGCCTATTGGAGAAACAGATTTGACAAACGACCCAGTGCGTATCTGTGTTTGCGCTCTAAAGAGCGTCAGAGGTTTCTATTTACAATATTTTTTGCAACCTTAAGCAATGTAATCAATCACAAACATATCTGTTTATTTTTTTATTTTTTTTATGCAGTAGCCAATCAGAGGTTTTAGTTCGACACAACTTCACAAAGATATCAATTAAGATGACTGCACAATGAGTATACATAACGTCTACACTTTGTTTGTTATATTGAGAGGATAAGCTAGCGTGCAGAATTCAGAATCATAAGCGCTGGAGTTTTTTTTCCAGTTCTAACTAGAAAAACTACATGAGTAATGACAGAATTTTCATTTTTGGGTGAACAATCCCTTTAAAAATGCATTACATTTCCTGTTTTTCTTGCTGCCTAGTGGGATTTTCATGTTTGCTTTTTATTTTTTATTTCAGCTAACAAAAAGCTTTTCATTAAGCACTGTTTGGAAGTATGAATCACCAGCATGCTTCGTTGTATTAAAATAGCTGCTTAATAGTCTGCCTAATTTTGAGGAGACAAAATAACAAAAAACAGGCTCATTAGAAAAATGTACCTGACAACATTTTTGCAAAACGCAAAATACGTACTAATACGTATATCACTGCAGTTTCCAACCGAAATGAACACTAGAGGCAGTAAAACAGCAAGCACTTTTAATCGTTTTCACACACAATTATGATTACAGGGGCAGATTGTGAATTAGTAAAGACTTGTTTTCACGCGGCTCCTTGCACAATTATGCTATGACCTCAAAACTCTTTTTACCATAGTGCATGATTTGTAAACGAATGTATTTTGAAGGTTGACTTAAAGGTGCTCTAAGCGATGTCACGTGTTTTTTAGGCTGAAACATTTTTTGTCACATACAGCAAACATCTCCTCACTATCCGCTAGCTGCCTGTCCCCTGAACGCACTGTAAAAAAACGTGGTCACTGTAGACAGCCCAGGCTCCACAAACGGCAACAAAAACAAACTGGCCCAGCCTGGACCACGAACCATAAACATTTTTCCAGCCAATAACCGGCAAGAATGATTTGGGGGTGGGGGTTAGTGTGCATGCACATGAAGGGGGGTGTGGGGAGTGGAGGAGAGAGAAGCATGAAGAGGGGAGTTAGCTAGAGGAGAGATGTCCTAGACAACGACAATGACTAACGTTATAATTATGAATTATTTTGATATGGCCAACACACGACCAAAGACACGACGAGGGAGGGTCGAGCTAGCCTCCGTTTTGTTTGACAATACTTCGAAAGTCAACAAGAAGTGACGTCACCCAACATCGCTTAGAGCACCTTTAACCAGCTCCATTTGTTCGGTTTTACTGGCATACTAAGCTCAGGAGCTCAGCTGGTACAGAATTGCACTTGTGATGCAGAGAGTTCGGGTACGAATCCCGTGAAAGACGAGTCACAACAAATGAGCTCAAAAACAAGCTAAAAAATGGCATGGTTACGACTGCGTTTTCATGTCACATTTGCTTTTGTTAACACTATCGGGCAGGTTTAGGGTTTAGTGTAGGTGTACGTTGTTTTAAAATGGAGCATTGAGCTTTTAGCGCCACTCACGGGACAACTCAGAACTGCGGTGATTCGTACAGGGTATAGTTGTGTCAGGGCCTCTGGTTAGTATTGAGCGGAAGCATTACACTGTTGAGAGGAGGCGGCATAGTAAGAAAAATAAAATAATTTAACCGAAATAAAACTTAAACAAAAATAAAAGTTAAATAAAACGTACTCGTACAAACTCCAACGTAATAAAACGTTGCCATATTCATATTCCATATTCACGTTCATCTGTTCCCGAAAAAACTGAACACGCGTTTAGCGCCACTCACTGGACAGTTCACTTTGAAACTGTTGCGAAATGTGCACGACGCAATGTATTTTGCAAAAATGTAGCCATAGGTAAGTTTTTCCAATGAGCTACTTTAGGATGAGTAAATGACGACAAAATGTTCATTTTCGGGTGAACTATTCCTTTCACGCTTTTAACTTTGCAATAATTGAATTGCTTAGAGGAATTACCTCAAACATTGTTCACTAAACATGGTGCTAAAGGGATGTTAGAGTTTTTCAATCCAGGCTTCATATGCTGCTTCAACATGCTGTCAGAACACCTGGTAGCCGCAGCTGCTAGACTAAATAGATGTGTCGCAGTAACCCCTCAGAGAGAGAGAGCTGCTTCACAGAACACCGTGTCCCTGCTGAACATCTTCCTTTCTGAGCTTCTGAGACAAACTCTTGAGAATGAAATTAGCCTTAAGGGAGAAAGGCTCTCCCAGATTAGTATTTTCAAGTTCTTTAACAATGTTTACCACAACGGATCAGAGTAACCCATTCAATAAGAGGTTCTTTCTTCACAGCTTTATTCAGAGATGAAGTACTGCCTAAATGGGTCAGGAACGGAAGGTTCAGTCAATTGTAGGACCACAAAGCGTGGGACGCAGTGATGTAAAGCACGCCGCCACTGGACTCTAGAGCAGTGGAGACGTGTTCTCTGGAGTGACGAATCACGCTTCTCTGTCTGGCAATCCGATGGACGAGTCTGGGTTTGGCGGTTTCCGGGAGAACAGTACTTGCCTGACTGCATTGTGCCAAGTGTAAAGTTTGGTGGAGGGGGGATTATGGTGTAGGGTTGTTTTTCAGGGGTTGGGCTTGGCCCCTTACTTCCAGTTAAAGTAACACTTAATGCTTCAGCATACCAAGACATTTTGGACAATTTCATGCTCCAAACTTTGTGGGAACAGTTTGGGGATGGCCCCTTCCTGACTGCGTACCAGTGCACAAAGCAAGGTCCATAAAGACATGGATGAGCGAGTTTGGTGTGGAGGAACTTGACTGGCCTGCACAGAGTCCTGACCTTAACCCCAAAGAACACCTTTGGGATGAATTAGAGCGGAGACTGCGAGCCAGGCCTTCTCGTCCAACATCAGTGCCTGACCTCACAAATGCGCTTCTAGAAGAATGGTCAAATTCCCATAAACACACTCCTAAACCTTGTGGAAAGCCTTCTCAGAAGAGTTGAAGCTGTTATAGCAGCAAAGGGTGGACCAACTCCATATTAAACCCTGCAGATTAAGAATGGGATGTCATTAAAGTTCATGTGCATGTAAAGGCAGACGTCCAAAAAGTTTTGGCAATATAGTGTTATGTATGTTAATGACAAAACGGAGATGGGAAACAATGCGCACAATTTCAAGATCATTTGCGATTTAAAAATTTCACTTGGAAGAGAGGCGTACACCCGGTTTTTGTGCATACGTTCACACGTACGCACATTTGAGAAATGACCGTAATATCAAATGTTGGGCGGTTTCTACACAACATTTTATAAACGAGGGCCCAGACCTTTAGGAATCCAAGGCCTAATTTCACAGGACAAGTAATATTGATGTTATATTTGAGTTTGCACTGCTGTCCTGGTGAGACTTTAAAGCTTAAAGATGATTTCTGAGCAGCACAGCAGGAGAGTTCCTTAAAGCCAAAAGGGGCAAAGTAATTCAAAACTTTCAACAGGTTTTTCCTTCTTTTTTTGTGTGCAAAAGAAACGAGAACAAAACAACCTGTCTTGAGATTTTTGCACCATCAAAACCTCTTTTAAATGCTCTCAACACTTTAGTTTGCTTTGCTACAATGTTCTGAGGGTTTTCATGGTGCACATCACTTGTTGAGATGCAGATATGATTTGTGTAGATGTAGGTTTTCGATAAAATGACAAGATATTAACCTTGTAAGGTATAAGTTTATATAAGGATAAGGTAAAGGATAAAGGTTTTTCTTTCTTTTTTCTTTTTTCTTGTAAAGACTAATAAATTAAATAAGAAAAATCTATTTAAAAAAAAAAATGGAACAGTTTAGTAAACCTTTAGACAAAATCTAAAAAGAAATATAAAAAAAGTTTAAATATGTGTTTTTTGTTGAGTATTATATTGTGGCAAGCCGGGCGGGGCCGAGAGCCGTGGGTACGGAGCGCGCCACACCGGTCTCGAATCTTGCACTGTCGTCACTGCTCCTTTCATCCTCCCGGAGCTTCTCCATGAGACTCAAGCCAGTGTGGCACTCGCTCCGTTCCCACGGCTCTCGACCTCGCCCTGCTTGCCACACATATTTTATACATCAGGATTTGTATGGCTCATTTAGTATGATGTACAATAGGAAAATGTGGAGCTTATGCCTAAAGAAGGAAAAACACCTCGAATTAAATTCGAAGACACAACTGAGCAAAAATATGCAATTCGCAGATATTCATATGGAAAAAGGAGTGACATTCTGAAAGCCTGTTATGTACACGAGTATAACAGACTACTCACAGAAAAAGCATATAAATAGCCTATCAGTTGTCAGGCTATATATCTTAAAAACATGTCTTAGAAAGAATACATTTAAATGCTTGGTTTAATGATCAAAGCTCTGTAGTATTTATTTCGGGGGGAGGGGGGGCATACAAAACATAATGCGATGCAATACAATAACAATACAATGATGATTGAGAGAGGAACAAATTAATGTTCCTCAAAAGTCACGTTAACATGATTTTTCTAAAAATGATGTATAAATAATCATGTAAACCTATAAGTGTCTTCAGTCCAGCAGGTGTTCATCTTAAAATATTACTAACTTATTCAAAGTTATTCTCATGTTTAAAAATCAGTAAAGATTTCACAGCAGTCAGACACGTGAACCAGAAGGACCCGAAGGGGGACGTTTTTACAATTACACTAAAAGGTCTTTTACTTGCTAAAAAAGTATAAACTATCAATCAGACGCCAGAAGGCATGTGGTTTTTCAGCAAAGTTTGAGTTATGTTGATAATTTACAGGTCTTAGAAATGTGCATATCAAATATGATAGGCTTTATAGGGTTAATGACATCATAGTGCCTTCTTTCATTCAGTCGCTCAAGAAATTGATTTCTAGGACCAATTTCTCCTGTTAAAGTGGCATTATTCGCTTTGGGTTGGCCATATGAAAAGCCGTCCACACCAAACAAATGAATGGGAATGGTTGATTTTGCAGACTCAGCTCTCGGAAGTGAATTGGTCTGTGCGGGTTGTCCTGTGAGAGTATGTGAGCAGAATCTCGAGGAAGAGGCGTTCTGGGAATGTAATTTTCTCCACCAGATGGTCCAGTTTGTTGTGAGAGGAACCTCTGTGTTGTTTACTCCCATTAGTCTTTCTGGAGTCACGTCTATCCTAGGAATACCATCGTTTTTTTATTCAGTTGCATAATAGCGTATCTAGCGCAAGCTGATGACACATGCAGTGGGGTCAAATCTGGACGTATAGGCCATCATGATGTCTAATATTCTAGTACAGTTCTGAGTTCTGTAATTTGAGAATTTTTAAGTAATGATATTTTTGGGAAAGGCCTAAGATTTTTCAAGGTTAAATACAAGTGCAGTCCTGTTGACAGCATCTTGACTGTTGTTGTTTACCACAAACTCATTCATCAGCTGTAAAAACATGCCAAATTTTACACACTTTACACTCAGGGTTAAAAATTAAAACCATTACTTGAAATAAAAATACAATAGACATTAGCTGAAATAAGATAATAATAATAATAATAATAATAATAATAATAATAAATAAAAATTCAGTAAGTTACCAAGGCAGCATTTTTATTTTTATGTACTAAAAGCACTAAAAATAAAACTGAAATAAAAATTAATAAAGGATGTATGGGCATAAAAAAAAAAAAAACAAAAAAAAAAAAAAAACACACAACAAAAATACTGAAGCTTTTACTAAAATAAAAATTAAATTGGAAAATATAAAACTAAAACTAATTCAAATCTCAATTATACTAAAATAACACTGCTTACAATGGAAGTCTATGCGGTGAACAATTTGAGCTTCGCATGTCTGCGGGTAAACCCAAAAGGTTTACCAAAAATAAATTATTCTTATTATTAGAAATAATTATTTCCAAAATAAACATCCTGTCCCATAGACTTCCATCGGTGTCTGAATTATACAGTGATTTTCAGGGCTTGCATATACTTTTTGAATGGATTTTCTGTCATTTTCAGGTTTTTCTCAATTCAAATAATCTTTTGGCACCACTTAACTTACTGAGCAATCCAAATAGACCCTATTTATTTTCTTAATGCTGTTCTTGGTCTTATTGTGCACAATTCATTAGTGCACGTTATTTAAAAAAAAATTCTTTGTAGTTGTTTCTCAGAATATATTGAACTTTCTCTGCTTTTGAAATAACTGTTGCTTTTTCATATGACATCCCGAATCCCTCTTTTCTATTATATGTCAAACACTCAGAAATATATAAGATTACAAAATTGAAATTTCAGAAAAAAAAAATGACTTCTGTTTGCGGTCGTCTATTTAATATGCTTCAGCTTTTCTTCTTTCATTTGAGGTTGCTAAAATGTTGTTTGAAAACAATATTAAAATGTTCTGGTTTCACTTTATTTTGATGGTCTCTTTAACACATTCTGTTGACTATAAGTAACGTTGCACCTACATGTCTACCAACTCTCATTAGAGTGTTAGTAGAGTATTACTAGACTGGTAGGGTTAGAGTTTGAATAAATTGACATGTACTTGCAAAGTTACTTATAGTCAGTCGAATGTTTGTTGAAGGACCATCAAAATAAAGAGTTATTGGATATTAAACAGACAGTCTACCAATACTCTACTGAGAGTTAGTTGACATGTATATGCAAAGGTACATAGTTAGGCTAGAATGCCTAAAGTGGACCATCAAAATAAAGGGTTACCATTAAGGGTCGTTATTTAATATTTTAAATTAGTACTTTTTAAGACCCTAAACACTTCCCTATAAGCCCCTTAAACTGAGGGACAAGGAACAGAAATGTGCATATACTGTACATTAATATTCAGGGCCCGACACTAGAACTTTATACACTTTATACATAAAAATTAGGGCGCAAGAAATCTGAGAACTCATTGGACAAAAGGTGGCAAGTCTGAAACAGAACATTTTGTGCTGTGAAAGGACCAGTTGAGCCCAATATGGAACGACAGCATGTCTGTGTCGCTTGAAGCCCATGAGGGTAATGTTGTGGAAAATGTCCTCTCTTTTATCGAGCATTGCAAACATTTGGGGGATTGAAAAAAAAAAAAAAACTTTTTTTTTTTTCATGTTTGTCAGCGAAATCCTGAACACCTCCTTCCATCAATACCTGCCAGTATAGCAGAGAGTTGCTGGAGTTGAGCTCTACCTGCGGGCAGCTGGCGGAATAATTACAACATGTCCTCTCCTCTTCATTTCTCCCTCCACTTGTGAGCCAGGGATTTGCAAACTGCTAGCAGAAGCAGCTGTGGAGCGCAGACGCTGACAACATGGCAGTCTGATAGAGGTGGAATAATTTTACTTGGTTAACTGGAGGCTTGAAGTTGTCAAGGGTCTCATTAGAGGACGGCTATGGCTTCTTGGCCAAGCGTATTTTCTGCACGCTGCACTTCTGAGCGGGAGTGGAAAGTCGAGGTGCTGTTGAAGATGCGGCTGGTTTTGTTCAGATTTTTACTGGATTCTGAATTTCAGTTTACTAGGAGTACATGCGAGGATTAGACTAGATTACATGAGTTAGTTAAATAGCAGTGTGACAGAAAAACAGTTTCTTTGTAATTATTTGTGAAATTTACTTGCAATTTCTGAGTGAAAATTGTTTCAAAGTAAATCCTGCACCTATGTATGCTAGTCGGTCAATGAAAAATTGATCTACCAGGAATTAACTGAATTAAAATTAAAATTAATTGCATATATCAATATTTGCAGAGAAAAGCCCAAAACATTATATTGTTGTGGCAGTGTTGAAATTGTTTTCATTAATCAAAATAAAGGTCAAATAAAATATAATATAAAATTTAGATGAAAAACATCACTAAGACACTATTATAGGTTTTATTAATATTTTGAATCAGTTTTTTTTCTATTTTTCATTTTAATTTTAGTTAAAGTTTTTATTTTTTATACTGTATGTCTATATAGTTTTTGGTTAACTTTTATTTTAGTTTTACGAAAATGAGAGGCAACTAGCTGAAAATTAAATAAATTAAATGTTTATTTTATTTTTATTGTTTATGGTTTTAGTCTTAGTTTCAGTTAACTATAATTACCTAAGAAATGTTACCTTTAAAGGAAGTTAAAGTCTGAAAAGAACAAAATGACTAAAACTTAAATGAAAATGAAAACCGAAAATGTAAAAATAAAAGCTAAATTCAAAATATGAATAAATACTTGAGCTTTGGGTCATGACCGAAAGGACAAGATCCCGGATACAGGCGGCCGAAATGAGCTTTCTCCGCAGGGTGGCTGGGCGATCCCTTATGCTGGGTACACACCAAAAGATAATCGGGCTGATTTTGGGCCGATTTCCCCCTTCCGACAATCCTAGCTATGTCCCGATTATCTTGATGGTTTAACAGATTATTTTATCAGATTTTCCCTTGGTGTGAGGTGTGTTAAGAGTGTCCGAACCTGCTCGGAAGAACGTCGGAGCCGCTCCGATCGCGAATCGTAAATATTAAACATGTTTAATATTTACGATCAGAAATCCTGATGTGTGGGGGGAACCCCGAGGACAAACGCGCGCACGCTCTGGAGATTATCACGTGAAACAAAACAATATCCAATCAGAAAGCGAGATGATGGAAGACACGGTCATTCTCTCTATCACACACACACACACTTGCAGGAAGCTTAATGTTAAGATTTAGTATTCATAAGTGTAAATTTCGAGGAAACAAGCCTTTGTTTTTTATTTTAAGTGCAGAAATTTTACAATACCTAAACACAATTGGGTTTGAAAAATAAGAAAGCTGCAAAGTGCGTTTCAATCTGTAAACATTTTCAAATTTTTGTTTAACTTTTAAGTTTGTCACTGTTTATGTATATGTCTTTTTATGTTTGTTTATCGGCTTTACTCTTTGTACCCCCTGACTGTAATTGTAATTCTTAAAATCAAAAAAAAAAAAAAAAGAAGAAGCTGAGTGTTAAGGGTTCAGTGAGGTTCTATAGAGGGATTAAATAACTTTTTCTAAAGAGACAATAAATCCAATAAAGAATAAATAAAGACAATAAAGAATGAATATATTTCTGTATAAAAGGTTATATACAATGGTAGGTACAATGGTTTTTTCACATGAATTTTCTGTGAAAATCATTCCAAACACTATCGCAATTTCTTCCTGCATGTTGTGCGTCATGCTTATTCTGAAGTCTCACGGTATTTTGTGAGATTTCCTGTGTTCATAGTCGAGACCCTGGTTGAAAATCTGTTTGTGTGTGGTGTGCTGTCTTTGTCACATCATGGCACACCACACACTATAGGAGCAAAACGCTTAAATCTAGGATTTTTTGTCCTCATGTTTGTGGTCTGTCACATTTTGAAAATCGTATAAAATGTCAAAAATCTTTTGGTGTGTACCCAGCATAAGAGATAGGGTGAGAAGCTCGGTCATTCGGGAGGAGCTCAGAGTAGAGCCGCTGCTCCTCCACATCGAGAGGGGTCAGCTGAGGTGGCTCGGGCATCTTTTCCGGATGCCTCCTGGACGCCTTCCCGGGAAGGTGTTCCGGGCGCGTCCCACTGGGAGGAGACCCCGGGGAAGACCTAGGACACGCTGGAGAGACTATGTCTCCCGGCTGGCCTGGGAACGCCTCGGTGTCCCCCCGGAAGAGCTGGAGGAAGTGTCCAGGGAGAGGGAAGTCTAGGCATCTCTGCTTAGACTGCTGCCCCCGCGACCCGGCCCCGGATAAGCGGAAGAAGATGGATGGAAAAAAAAAGAAAGAAAAAAAAGTATATATATATATTTTTTTACAAATTGGTGGAGTTACTTTAGAGGCGACGAAACATCCTTATTGATCGCTCCAACAACTTTAACTGAGATTTGATGGAAGTATATCTGAACGTGCATTCCTTCAGTAAGTGATATTTGTCATTAATGTATAGTCTGTTTACTGTATATGCCAGTCTTGAGCTAGACTGTGCAATGATATTTTGTGTAGCTCAGTTTTGTACAGAACGTGTTCCTGTTACAAATTTGCTCTAGATTTAAAATAATATTTCTGTGTATCTCACAGACCTCAGCTCTCAATGACAAATTGAGTTATTCCATCAGCTAGAAATTGCCTTGTGAAATATTAAGGTGCATCTGGAATCTCTTTCTTCAGGAGGGGGAACAACGTCTTGGCCAGATGTTTTCGATCCTGTTAAGTTTAAAATCATTTGGATTTAAATATATTAAAGGAATAGTTCACCCAAAGTTTTTCTGAGATCATTTACTAACACTTTATGCCATTAAGTTTTTTTTTAAGACTTCCTTTCACAGAAGTAAATAATCAGAATGAACTCCTTTTATGGTATTTTTCTCTATTTTCTTAATTATCTATAATTGATAACATATTCATTATTCCTTTAAATATTCATAGATGATACCCCAAAACATTTGAATAATAAGTTTCACTTAAAATAACCTTGAAAATGCATAATGAACAATTAGTTTATCTATTTATGCTTAAATTAATTTTTTTTGAATGTTACGTTTTTAATAGATGTTGGATGAATTCGATTTTCTTTTCATTTGAATTTTTGTTTTTCATGTGTTAACAAATCATAATTATCGCCACAGGGGCTGATGACTTATATGCAACTTTTCTTCAAGATCACAAAGAAACAGAACATTTTGTTTGGTCTTGAGTGCAACTTTAATTAGAATTACTGTTTAAACTGTTTAAAGGGAAAGATAAAAGCTGTTGGATGAAACTTTGGTTACACTATTTCAATACACCACGTTAGATGTACTATAAGTTACTTTGAAACTAGTCAACTAACTCTCGTTGATTAACAACTACACATGCCAACTACTTGTTAGACTGTTAGGAGTTTAGGGGTTTAGGGATTTAGGTTAGTAGGATAAGTTGACATGTTGCAAAGTTACTTATAGTCACTAAAATGTCTGTTAGGGAGCATCAAAATAAAGTGTTAGCTATTAAGCAGACAGTCTACTAATAGCCTACTATAATGACTGGTAGTTGACATGCAGTTGCAAATTTACTTTTATAGCTGTCTAAAGTGGACCATTGAAATAAAGTGTTACTGAAACGTTTTAACAGTTAGGGCCCTATTTTTACGATCTAAGCGCATGGTCTAAAGCGCACAGCGCAAGTGCACTTAGGGCGTGTACGAATCCACTTTTGCTAGTTTAACGACGGAAAAATGGTCGGCGCACCAGGCGCATAGTCTAAAAGGGTTGTCCCTATTCTCTAAATGACTAATGGGTGTGTTTTGGGCGTAACTTGCAATAAACCAATCAGAGTCTCATCTCCCATTCCCTTTAAAAGCCAGTTGCACAATTCGTTATTTACATGGCGGAATTTGCAAGCAGAAAAACGTAACGCGTTTCCAGAGAGGAAACGGATCTGCTCGTGCGCGAGGTTAAAGCACGCAAGCAGACCATCTACAGGACAAGCCGGATTCCACCATATCTTTATGTACACAATAATAATCTTTAACATTGTAATCCTTTTATTTTTAATATTTGGTTTGTTTGGTTGCTGTGCGTCCCTGTGTGTGTAATAAGCAGAGTGTATGTGCGCGTTGTGGACCCGCCTATAGGCGCATATTACTAATGCGCCCTTTAAATAACAAAACGCCAACGCCATTGACTTTAGACCAGGTTTTGTTGGTCAATGGCACAGTCTATTTCAGTTGCCTCAAAATAGCAACGCTCCAACAATGCGCCAGAACACACCTGGTTTTCAGACCAGCAGGCCATGGGCGAACAGATGGGTGCAAATGCATTTGCTATTTAAACAATGTGGCGCAGGACGTGAAAATGATAACTGCGTCAGGCTGAAACTAGAAAAACACACTTGCATCGCAGTTGGCGCTGCATTGCACCAAATGTATGATAGGGCCCTTAGTGTCAAACACACACAGGATCATCAAAGTTTGTGTGAGAAATGTCACTTGGAATGATCCGAATCAAAAATTCTGCTTTCCTCTGGAAAGTCTTTTAATCACAGCAAATGCACACATGCACACGCAACCCATCTGTCTCCAAATATATCTTGTGCACTCCATTCACGTAAATCTTTCATCAGCCAGAAGAGAAAACCAAAAAAGAAGTGAGAAAATCCAACTCTAATATTAATTCCCACGTTCTCTTGTTAGCGCCTGTGTGTGATTACAGCGGAGCGCTCCTGTGCCCTCTTGACCTTCTGTGTTGTTTGAGGAATTAATGGCGACACGCCTCTGTACCTTCAACTTCCTCTAAATACCCGAATTAAAAGTAGCCGCTGCTCACCGCTCTCCCAGTCTGTCATACGGTAGCGTAATAAAGATTTACATGAGTTATCAGGATATGAGGATTAAATGACACAGAGAGTTTTAATGGCAAGGAGATAAAATCAGTGAGGATCATGTTTGGACAAGAAATTAGCCATGTTAAAATGATTTTTATTAATGTACCTGCATGAATTCTTGCTTTAAAATGTATTTGAGATTTGTGTGGTGTAGATCTAACTTGTCATTTCTGGTGTGAATGCTTATCTCTAGGTGGATGAACTTCTAGATCACCAACGTAACTCCTTTGAGTTTGCTGTAGTAGACATACAAAAGTAACCAAGTAGCTTTACATGATCATCATAGCAGGAGTTGAAACTCGAAAGATGAAAGTTAGCTAGATGAAATAGTTAGATGAAATATATATATGTGTGTGTGTGTGTGTGTGTGTGCAGTCTCTTCTGCCCTCCAAGACTGCATTTACAGCAAAAACAGTAATAATGTGAAATATTTTGTACAATTTAAAGTAACTGTTTTCAATTTGAATATATTTTAAAATGCAATTTATTCCAGTGATCAAAGCTGAATTTTGAACGTGTGTGTGTGTGTGTGTGTTTATGTCTTATGTCTATACTTTTGAAAGTGCTGTATGCTTTGTAACTAAACATGATCTCCCATTAGGTATCATATAGAAATATCATAGACTCATTGACTTCTGACCAACACGGCTGCATAGCGGTGTGCTAAAAACATACAATACAGACATGCTATAGTATCATGGTGGTAATTAAAAATAATAATAATAATATATAGACAAACACCCCTCACATTTTTTTTGGGAATATAGTTCATTGTACAGATAGTTCAAACTATCTGCTTGCAGTAGCACACAACCAAAACGACACAAACACACTTTCTTCTGGTTCCACTTGGCCTCAAGAGCATAATTGATTTCCTTGTTCATGTTTTCTCAGCCAATGGTCTTTTTAGTGGGATAGTCACTCTTTTTTTTTTTTTTTTTACTGTTTTTTTACTAAGACTCATAAAGACTGCTTCATTTCACTTCATATTTCAATGTCACAGATGGCTAGTTTTACCAACAGAAGCTTTAACGGCTCATGTTAGGCTCATGTAGCGTTTTACAGCAGGCTGTATAACCGTGCAGCATTTGAAACACTAAGCGGCCTATAACGCTCTGAACTCTCCTCAAATGTTCTGCGCTTGTACAACTGAACACTTGAGAGGCTCTTTTTGAACTGGCGGTGCATGTTGAAACCATGCTCTTCTGTTTCTCTGTGCCTTCTCATTTATGTTTGTATGGCTCTTTCTTTCTTTTGCCGTTTGCTGCTGCATCACAGAGCTGCTGATTTATTCATATCCAAAAAATGTCGAAAAAAAATAAAATAACATAAAACCTTGCCTGAGCTGCTGGCCGGCAAATGGTATAACAAACTAATAATCAAGTGGTCTTGCTGCTTCTTTCACAAACCCAGCCTAACTATATCGGCATAAAGTTGTTCAAATTACAGCTTATTCTCTCAGGAAGAGACCCTGTGACCAACTTGTACTGTCTAGAAGTTGGTTTATCTATACAGTTGTGCTTGAGGATATTGTTTAATTGTAACTAAGTGCCTCTTAAAGATTTGCTGCTAATTACAGTGATTAGTTCTTCCTCAGGAGCATTTATTGTAGCTTGTTAACACAAGCTTGTTTCCAGGTGTACTGATTCTAAGATAAAGCAAGTCAATCAGATTGCAGCTAATTTTCAGCCAGCTCTTTCTGTTTTTGTGTGCAGTATTCATCAGACGGACAGTGATCTGACTGTGGGCGGTCCATGGTTGAGCCTGTAACTCAAAATTCATGTAGCTGTATTTGTGTATGGTAATTCTGGGTGTTATTAGAAAATAAATAAAGTCATGACAACATATGTTTTTACATAATCAGTTAAGCAATTTGATGTAGGCAGCAACTGACCTTAAGCGTTTTTGTCGAAATAGGTGGAATTTTTTAGTGTACAGACAGTGTTATTAAAAAGTGTTTATTATAAATGATTTATTCGTGCACATTATTCTTTTTTAACACATGTGACCTCACATTCTTTAATCAAAATATCTTCCCCTGCCTCTTGCAGCGACATCTCTTCTCTTCACTGATGACATGTTAACTGGCCCGGGGGCGTGGCAACCTGTCACTCACATGATGAGACAATCAAGTCCCGCCCTATATTTTTTCTCGATTAAGAAGCTGTTTCACTCGGATATACACCACAATAGGAAAGAAAAGACTATGGCAACTTCAGTTTCACACCAGCTTTAACATGTTGCAACTGCTAACCGTATAGAAGCATGTTATAGAAGGAACCATGGACTGTAAAAAAAAAAGATAGACAGCACGTCTCCGTTTTCTTTGCCGATTACGTCGTTCGGAGCCCGAGTCTGCGCAATAGCCTAGTGGAGCCGCGGTATCAAGGTCCCGCCCACTCAAGCACAGCTGTCAATCATGATGTTACACCCCATTTTTATAGCAAATAACTAACTAAAACCAAACTTATTGGAAAATTGAACACTTGAACAAACGTCTGTGTGATAAGAACTACCTTAAATGACAGAAACGATCTTTGGAAAATATTATTTTAAATTGTAATTGGTTTATGACCTATACTGCAGCCAGCCACCAGGGGGATATTGAAATGCTTTGGCTTCCCTTTTCAGGACTTGTAGGGCACACTTGGTAGGAACATAGACTGTAAAAAAATATGGACGTAGTGTCCGTGACGTCACCCGTAGGTTTCTGAAGAGCATTTTTGATTGACTCTTTTGGAGACTGTCTCTAGCGGCCCAGTCGATGAATTGCAGTTTAAGTCACTTCCACGTTGGATTCAAGAGAGAGACCGGAAGGTTGCCGCTTGGGTAGGAACCACTCAGAGAGCGCATTAATGTTTATGGCACATGGCGCATATTACCAGTGAATTGACTCGTGCAATCCTTAGTAAATCACGTTGCATGATTAATTTAAATAATCTCCTCCCATAAATGTAGTGGTCTGACAGGGAAACTCCTACAAATGCATATGCAATAAGATCAGGCGCAAAAATAAACCTGCCTCCATGTCTGTTCAGCGCTAATTTCTTAAAAGTGTCTTTAGTAAATCCTGACAGTAGTTTTGTTTTGTTAATGTCAATTGAGGGTTTGCGCTAGCGCAAGCTGTTAGTAAATCTGGCCCTAATTGTTTAAAGTCCAACTGAAATCAAAATTAACCCTATTTACTTTGTTAGCGCATATTACTAGTCTTGTGGTGAACAATTAATCTGTGCAATTTAATACACAGAAAAAAATTGTTTGCCGTCGTAATCTTTAATCAACGTCTGAAAAGTTTCTTCCGGCCTGGAATGGCGTTCCTTCTCTGATGACGTAGGCTTGACGGCTTGGGTTGGGAAACGCTTAACCACTCCCCACAAACCGTTAGTCTGCTGTGAGCGAGAGATGGAGAGGAGGAGCGCTAGAGTAAAACCCTGCCCTCTGTTCAATATTCCTTTTCACTGGGAAATACGTCACAGCACTGGAGAAAAGTCGTTTGCAACTTCCGGTTCACGCGGACTTTAAATCTCATAAAAAACAATGCACTGACATATAAATATTCAGTTACATTCTCGCCCATGAACCGCCCACATTCTGATAAACAGCTACAAAGAAGTTTGGCTGATTGGCTGGCTTAATACAACTTAGTGGAAAGAAACAAAGTTGTGAAAAAAATGTGTTGTGTTAACAAGGTATAATAAGTTATTCTGAGGAATAACTAATTACTGTAATCAGCATCAAATCTTTAAGAGGCACTTAGTAACAATTAAACCAAATTAAACTAAATATTCCTGAGATTTTGAGTTAATATGTCAATAATTTAACAACACATTCACATGTTTGTTTGAAGTTGGTTAATAGTCACATGGCATGCAGATAAAAACATATATCATCTTTAAATGTATATATATATTTTTTTTGTTACATTTTCATAACTGAATTAATTGATAGCTTTTCATCAGTTCCCTCATGAACCCTGCGATTGTAAACAGACGTATGTGTTTTGGTTGGCTGCCATATGGGTTGCTATACAGTTGCTAAGGGTTAATAGGGTGTTCTGAAATGATTAATATTCAGACCCTGACCAATTAGAAGCAGTGTTTGGGGTGCTAAGCCCCTCCCATTTGAAAGTACAAATGTCATGCTAATTGCCATTCTGCTCACTTATTCCATTTCAGTGGCTAATTCTCAGAGGAGATCAAATTAAATAAAATCTCTGTCTTGCTTCCTGGAGCGATAGAGTGGCAAAGCAATGACAGAGGTGAACGACATTTTTTCCAAATAAGACTCAGTATAGCAACGGTAAGAGTCATGACCCTTTCTCCCAAAGAGTGGGTCGACATGCCAGAAAGTCTCATTTGAATTTAATGCGTTTGGTTGACTTTAAGAGGTATCTCGCTCACTTTTCCATCACTGAAATCTCATAAACGCACACAGAGAAACTAGACTGATAGATTAATTCGCTGTCTCTCCCACACACTGTGTTTCCGTGTTTGCTGAATTAAGGGTTCAAATAAAAGCGAGGCAGAGAGACAGATGCCGAGGACAACACGACTGAATGTCTGATCTGAAAGGGAAACTCAAGCAACAGTCAGAATTCTCGAATGCTTTGAAAAGTGAACGAGTGCAACTGATTCCATCATCTTGGACCACTCACATCCAAATTACCTGAGCAGCACTGTAATCTAAGAAGTCAATACATAAAAAAAGAGTGAGACAGCAAAAAGTATAAGAGATGAAAGACAGAAAATATCAGAAAATTAGACAGGCCTAACTGTTGTCAAATTACATAGACATTCATTTCATCATTTTATACCATTGCTTGTTGACTTGATCCATGTTTCTTTAAGAAGCCTGGGATTGAAATCAATTCTCTTTTAGTGAAGTGATTGTACTTTTGCTGTGGTATATCATTGGGGCTGTTAAATATAAGGTGGGTGTTTTCTAATGTCTTGGTGATTTGTGTAACGATAACTATTAACACAGCCTGTCATTAGCAGTGCTGGCTATAGGGCTCATCTTTACAGTTGATTTTTAAACTCCTAATCCTAAGTATTAAACTTTGGCGAATATCTTGTCCTGCATTGTTTGTATTACAGTCAACATTATTTTAGTATCATTGATATACTGTTATATTTAGTAAGCTTTAGCTTTAGTAATTCTGTTGTTTTTGTCATTTTCATTAGTTATAAATATTTCTATATAGATTTCATAGTTTTTTATTTATTTTGTTTAAGTTATTTAAAACTATAATATGTAAAAAAAAAAAAAAAAAAAAAAAAAAAAATGCCACTAGGGGTCGCTAACCTCTCACAGTAACAAAGGTGTAGGTTGATGACAAATAAAGCGGAATTATGGAACTTATCGTTATGTTGATGGATCTAATAATGTTTATGGATGAGTGAATACATTGATGTTTTTAACTGTCGAAGTTAGTCGCGGACGTGGAGCTCTTGGCATCTCGAAAACGCCAAGCTGATATTGATCCTCGTTTTAGTTCTGCTTGCCATGAAGTCTGCTTGCCATGGTCCATAATAAACGAAACAACAACAGCGTGAGCGTGCCACTAGACGTAACGCAGTTGTCCACGTCTGTCGCCATGGTTACTATGGCAGTACAACCGGAATCCAGGGATAACGCAGATATTACGTCATTGACAGGCGACAAGTGGGACAGGGCGACAGGGACGAGCCATTATTTAAAATGGGAATTTCTCTGAAATTAAAAATCTTTGGGAACTTTTGGGGTATTGTAAGTACACAACTGCAGGAAATATATCACACTGTGCAAGTGATTTTTGGATATTTTATTACAAAAATCTTACATATTGTAGCTACCTTTAAGCACCAAGTTAAACAGAATGAAAATGAGAAAATTTTCCTTGCCAACTAGATAAAATAAAGTACGTTTTCACTTTTACGTCATTGTTTATTGTCTTCATTGCCTTAACAACATGCCAGCAATCACTCGGAACCTATCAACCATGTAAAACACCTTAGAAACTGTACTTTTCCTACACCCCCTCTGAATACCTTAGCAACACCCTAGCAACTGAATTAATTTGCCGACAGCAACACAGAATGCCTTAGAAACACCCACGTAACTGTATTAATTTGCGTACAGCCACTCAGAACGCCTTAGCAACACCCTAGCAACTGTATTAATTTGACCACAGCTAGTAAGAATGCTTTAGCAACACAATGTCCTTTCAACCACACAGAACACCTTAGAAACTGTACTTTTCCTACACCCCCTCAGAATGTCTTAGCAACAACCTAGCAACTGAATTAATTTACCGACAGCAACACATAATCCCTTAGCAATACCCTAGCAACTGTATTAACTTACAGCAACTCAGAATGCCTTAGCGACACCCTAGCAACTGTTTTAATATGACCACAGCTAGTCAGAATGTTTTAGTAACTCCGTAGCAACCGTACTAATTTGCCAACAGCAACTCAGAATGCCGTAGCAACACCCTAGTTACTGTATTAATTTGACTGCAGCTAGTCAGAATGCTTTAGCAACACAATGCCCTTTCAACCACACAGAACACCTTAGAAACTGTACTTTTCCTACACCCCCTCAGAATGTCTTAGCAACAACCTAGCAACTGAATTAATTTACTGACAGCAACACAGAATCCCTTAGCAACACCCTAGCAACTGTATTAACTTACAGCAACTCAGAATGCCTTAGCGACACCCTAGCAACTGTTTTAATATGACCACAGCTAGTCAGAATGTTTTAGTAACTCCGTAGCAACTGTACTAATTTGCCAACAGCAACTCAGAATGTCTTAGCAACACCCTATAGGAACTGTATTAATTTGACTACAGCTAAGAATGCTTTAGCAACACCATAGCAACTGTATTTAATTGCCTAGAGCAACTCATGATGCCTTTGCAACCACTCAGAACCACTCAGAACCCCCTAGCAACTGTATTAATCAACCAGGGCCGGAGTGGGGCCACTTTTCAGCCCGGGAGTTTCAGGCCCAAGACCGGCCCACTTTTTCCATGGTGGAATTCCAAATTAGCACTTTTTTCCAAATTGGATAAATGAAGCAACAGTTCAGCTCTTACTATTGTGTAGTTTGTATTAATACGGGTTCAACAAATAATGTAAAGGTTAAATAATAATTCACTAAGACTTTATAAGAAGCAATTGCGACTTTATTTCACGCAATTCTGACTTTATATCTTGCAATTCTGACTTTATATCTTGCAATTCTGACTTTATAACACGCAATTGCGACTTTATTTTACGCAATTCTGACTTTATATCTCGCAATTCTGACTTTATAACACGCAATTCTGACTTTATATCTCGCAATTCTGACTTTATAACACGCAATTCTGACTTTATATCTCGCAATTCTGAGAAATAAAATCAGAATTTCGAGACGTAAAGTCGCAATTGTGAGATAAAAAGTCGCAATTATCTTTTAAAATGTTTTATTCTGTGGCGGAAACAAGCTTCCATACCTCCTGGCCTCTTCCTCCCATCCATCCTCCCTGACGCGTACCGTTACGGTAGGGCCGGCCCAGCTATCGGTACCTGAGAAAACGTTTTGGAAAAGACGGGCTATGGACCCAACCAACTCTATAGGATGGGAGGGGAGAACTCCCTCACATGGTACAACCCATGCAGAGGCTGCGCGCTGTGGTGTTAGAATGCGGAACGTGTGTAGCCTAATGTAACTAACGTGACAAATGTGAAAAAAAAAAAAAATCTGACAAAAACAATCCTCGACCGGCCCAAAAGTGAAGCGGCCCACCGGGAATTCTCCCGATTACCCACTCCGGGCCTGACAGCAACTGTATTAATTTTCCAACAGCCACTCAGAATGCCTTTGCAAACACCCTAGCAACTGTATTAATTTGCCCGCAGCAACTCTGAATGCTTTAGCAACCACTCAGAACACCCTAGAAACTGTACTTATGTGCTAACAACCACTTAGCAACTGCATAGCAACACCCTGGCAACCACTCGGAACATTGTGCCAGTAATTTTTCTTAAAATTTTTTTTTTAAATCTTTTTAGACTTGCTTTTTGTGGCACGTTTATATATAAATGGGCCTAACTGCAAAAGAGCAGACTGATTTCTGGCAAACAAAGTTGAGTAGAATTTAACCTTGCAAAGAATAAGTAATCCAATGTGGCCAATACCAGTGAGAGTGCAGACAGTGATACACTGCCTGATATAGGCGGATACTGTATAGTCTAATGTAACTACAGACAAAAATAAAAATAAAATATAGCTGCAAGCAGCAATTACCGGGGCCAAGCAGAATAAGACGACAAGACATGCCGACATGTCTGAAAGTGTCAGACCAACTGCAACAATGAGCAATTAAAGACATTTAAAGAGGATTTTAGACGAAATGGCTGAAAAATCATAGAAACAGTAATTAAAAATATGATTTAATGGATTATCACTTTCGACAAATAGGTGGCGCAGTTACAAAACTGATGTGATGTGGTCAGAGTGAGGAGACAATGACACATACAAAGTTTGGTGTCAATATGTCAAGGCATTGCAGAGATAAAGCCTGAATAGTGCTATTAGCATCATGCCTCAAATTTGCTGCTGCGCTATACGAAAACGGTTTCGTCAATTGACACGAAATCCATAACTTTTAGTCGGCACAGTCTGGGGATGATACGATTCGATTTTGGTGAAAATCGGACAAACGGTGTGGGAGGAGTTCGAAAAAGTAGGTTTTGAATGAAAATAGCATTTTATCTCACAAAACTGTATTGAAGTCAATGGGAATTTCATGTTTTGTTCTATTATAGCGCCACCAAGAGGCTCAGTCCCACAATTTTTTTTACGTGTCCTCAGAGTGAGCCCATACATATGTGTGTCAGTTTTGGTGAAAATATCTCAATTTGCTTTAGAGTTATAAACATTTATATGAAAAAACACGTAAAAAATGACTGACACATGACTTTGTTTGAATTTTACTACCCCTAAACATCAATATTTTCGCATTTGGGCATTGGCGTATAGCTATCGACCTATGTTTCCAAACTTCTGACGGTGGTTTCGTCTCGATCGGACAAGCGGTTTCGAAGATATAGCCTAATGTTTTTTAAGCGCTAAATCACAACGCTACACAAACCGTAAGGCGAAACCTAGCATGTTTGGTATCATAGGACTCGGCAAGGTTTCAGGAGTCTAATTAGATGAGTCTCGTGAAAATAAGTCGACCGCACCCAAAGTTATAAGCATTTGAAAAAAAAAATTCCCCACTAGGTGGCGCTGTTTCGAAACTTCTCACACTCCTTCAGGACATCGTGCTGATGACCCATGCCAAGTTTCGTAACAATCCGTTCATGCGTTCATAAAATACAGCATTTTAGCACATAATTCAAAATGGCCGACAGTCAAAATGGCCGATATGGTAAAATTGGATATCAGTCGACTCGGCATGTCGCCCTGAATCTAACGAGACCAATTTTATGATTTTTGGACAAACTGTTCAGAAGTTATAAGCAAAAATAGCCATTTTTCATATCTCCGGACCAGTAGGTGGCGCTGCGCCGAAACGCAGCATGTAGCCTCAGGTCATGCTTGTGATGACATGTACCAAGTTTGGTCTGAATACGATAAACCGTTGCAGAGATACAGCCTTACGACTGTTTTTGCAGGCGCTACGTAAAATTTGTTCGTGCGTTTATTGAAAACGGTTTGACGAATCAATTTGAATTCCATAACTTTTGGTCAGCACTGCCTGAAGATGATCTGGTTCAATTTTCGTGCAAATCGGACAAACCGTCTAGGACGAGTTCGAAAAAGTAGGTTTTTCGAATGAATCAAAATGGCGGCCATATTTTTATTACAGAAAATGAAGTCATAGGATGCAATCGAATCGGCATGAGCTCAGGAATCAGAGGAAAAAATAATTTTGTTGATTGGCCTTACAGTTCAAAAGTTATTAGCAAAATAAAAGTGAAACTTTGGACAGGTGGTGGCGCTAGAGGGAATGACTTAGAAACACCAAAATTGGTGTATTTAATGTTGGGACTGTGCTCTATCAGAATGTCAAACCAAAACAACTTTCCCGCAATCGGTTCTATGGGCTGCCATAGACTCCAAGAGCGGAAGAAGAAGAAGAAGAAGAAGAAGAATAATAATAAATATAGCTGCAAGCAGCAATTATCGGGGCCAAGCGCAAGCAGATGACAGGATATGCCAACATGGCTGAAGGTGTCAGACCAACTGCAACAATGAGCAATTAAATACATTTAAAGAGGATTTTAGGCGAAATGGCTGAAAAATCATATAAAAAGTCATTCAAAATATGATTTAATGTATTATCACTTTCAACCAATAGGTGGAGCAGTTACAAAACTGTTGTGATGTGGTCAGAGTGAAGTGACAATGACACATACAAAGTTTGGTGTCAATATGTCAAGGCATTGCAGAGATAAAGCCTGAATAATGCTTTTAGCATCATGCCTCAAATTTGCTGCTGCGCTATACGAAAACGGTTTCGTCAATTGACACGAAATCCATAACTTTCAGTCGGCACAGTCTGGAGATGATATGATTAGATTTTGGTGAAAATCGGACAAACGGTGTAGGAGGAGTTCGAAAAAGTAGGTTTTGAATGAAAATAGTATTTTATTTCACAAAACTGTATTGAAGTCAATGGGAATTTCATGTTTTGTTCTATTATAGCGCCACCAAGAGGCTGAGTCCCACCATTTTTTTTACGTGTCCTCAGAGTGAGCCCATACATATGTGTGTCAGTTTTGATGAAAATATCTCAATTGGCTTCAGAGTTATAGGCATTTATATGAAAAAACACGTAAAAAATGACTGACACATGACTTTGTTTGGAATTTACTACCCCTAAACATCAATATTTTCGCATTTGGGCATTGGCGTATAGCTATCGACCTATGTTTCCAAACTTCTGACGGTGGTTTCGTCTCGATCGGACTAGCGGTTTCGAAGATATAGCCAAATGTTTTTTAAGCGCTAAATCACAACGCTACACAAACCGTAAGGCGAAACCTAGCATGTTTGGTATCATAGGACTCGGCAACGATTCAGGAGTCTAAAAAGATGAGTTTCGTGAAAATAAGTCGACCACACCCAAAGTTATAAGCATTTGAAAAAAAAAATTCACCACTAGGTGGCGCTGTTTCGAAACTTCTCAGGCTCATTCAGGGCATTGTGCTGATGACCCATACCACGTTTCGTAACAATCCGTTCATGCGTTCTTAAAATACAGCATTTTAGCACATAATTCAAAATGGCCGACAGCCAAAATGGCCGATATGGTAAAATTGGATATCAGTCGACTCGGCATGTTGCCCTGAATCTAACAAGACCAATTTTATGATTTTTGGACAAACTGTTCAGAAGTTATAAGCAAAAATAGCCATTTTTCATATCTCTGGACCAGTAGGTGGCGCTGCGCCGAAACGCAGAATGTAGCCTCAGGTCATGCTTGTGATGACATGTACCAATTTTGGTCTGAATCCGATAAAGCATTGCGGAGATACAGCCCTACGACTGTTTTCGCAAGCGGTACGTAAAATTTGTTCGAGCGTTATTCGAAAACGGTTTGACGAATCAATTTGAATTCCATAACTTTTTGTCAGCACTACCTGAAGATGATCTGGTTCAATTTTCGTGCAAATCGGACAAACCGTCTAGGATGAGTTCGAAAAAGTAGCTTTTTCAGCACATTCAAAATGGCGGCCATATTTATATGCCGGAAAATGACGTCATACGGTGCAATCGAATCGGCATGAGCTCAGGAATCAGAGAAAAAAAGATTTTTGTTGATTGGCCTTACGCTTCAAAAGTTATTAGCAAAATAAAAGTGAAAGTTTGGACAGGTGGTGGCGCTAGAGGGAATGACTTAGAAACACCAAAATTGGTGTATTTAATGTTGGGACTGTCCTCTATCAGAATGTCAAACCAAAACAACTTTCCCGCAATCGGTTCTATGGGCTGCCATAGACTCCCAGTTGGAAGAAGGAAGAATAATAATAATAATAGGAACGGGAACGGATACAATAGGTGCCTACGCACCTTCGGTGCTTGGCCCCTAATAAGAACCGGAACAAAAACAATAGGTGCCTCCGCACCTTCGGTGCTTGGCCCCTAATAAATATAGCTGCAAGCAGCCATTACCGGGGCCAAGCGCAAGTAGATGACAGGATATGCCAACATGGCTGAAGGTGTCCGACCAACTGCAACAATGAGCAATTAAAGACATTTAAAGAGGATTTTAGACGAAATGGCTGAAAAATCATAGAAACAGTCAATAAAAATATGATTTAATGCATTATCACTTTCGACCAATAGGTGGCGCAGTTACAAAACTGATGTGATGTGGTCAGAGTGAAGTGACAATGACACATACAAAGTTTGGTGTCAATATTTCAAGGGATTGCAGAGATAAAGCCTGAATAGTGCTATTAGCATCATGCCTCAACTTTGCTGCTGCGCTATACGAAAACGGTTTGGTCTATCCACACGAAATCCATAACTTTTAGTCGGCACGGTCTGGAGATGATACGATTCGATTTTGGTGAAAATCGGACAAACGGTCTAGGAGGAGTTTGAAAAAGTAGGTTTTGAATGAAAATCAAGATGGCGGAAAGGAAGTTTGGCCAAATAAGGTAAACTTGGTATCTATGTTCTCGGCTTGACCCAAGGAATCTAATAAGACCAGTGGCATTTCAGTAGCCAGATTTATTCAAAAGTTATTAGCCTTTTTGGAAATGTCGTTATAACTTTTGACCACTAGGTGGCGCTGTTTCGAAACTTCTCACGCTCCTTCAGAACATCGTGCTGATGACCCATACCAAGTTTCGTAACAATCCGTTCATGCGTTCTTAAAATACAGCATTTTATCACAAAATTCAAAATGGCCGACAGTCAAAATGGCCGATATGGTAAAATTTGATATCAGTCGACTCGGCATGTTGCCCTGAATCTAACGAGACCAATTTTATGATTTTTGGACAAATTGTTCAGAAGTTATAAGCAAAAATAGCCATTTTTCATATCTCCGGACCAGTAGGTGGCGCTGCGCCGAAACGCAGCATGTAGCCTCAGGTCATGCTTGTGATGACATGTACCAAGTTTGGTCTGAATACGATAAACCGTTGCAGAGATACAGCCTTACGACTGTTTTTGCAGGTGCTACGTAAAATTTGTTCGAGCATTTATCGAAAACGGTTTGACGAATCAATTTGAATTCCATAACTTTTTGTCAGCACTGCCTGAAGATGATCTGGTTCAATTTTCGTGCAAATCGGACAAACCGTCTAGGACGAGTTTGAAAAAGTA
Source organism: Rutilus rutilus (assembly GCF_951802725.1). NCBI lineage: Eukaryota > Metazoa > Chordata > Actinopteri > Cypriniformes > Leuciscidae > Rutilus > Rutilus rutilus. Next base: position 42,755,804 of record NC_140221.1, on the reverse strand, counting down.
GCTTTTTCAGCACATTCAAAATGGCGGCCATATTTATAAGCCGGAAAATGACGTCATAGGGTGCAATCGAATCAGCATGAGCTCAGGAATCAGAGGAAAAAAGAATTTTGTTGATTGGCCTTACGCTTCAAAAGTTATTAGCAAAATAAAAGTGAAACTTTGGACAGGTGGTGGCGCTAGAGGGATTGGTTTTAAGACACCAAATTTGGTATGGTGACTTTTTGGACTGTCCTCTATCATTGTGCCAAATTTCATAACTTTCCCGCAAGCGGTTCTATGGGCTGCCATAGACTCCCATGGCGGAAGAAGAAGAAGAAGAATAATAATAATAATAATAATAATAATAAGAACCGGAACAAAAACAATAGGTGCCTCCGCACCTTCGGTGCTTGGCCCCTAAATATAGCTGCAAGCAGCAATTATCGGGGCCAAGCGCAAGCAGATGACAGGATATGCCAACATGGCTGAAGGTGTCAGACCAACTGCAACAATGAGCAATTAAAGACATTTAGAGAGGATTTTAGGCGAAATGGCTGAAAAATCATATAAAAAGTAATTCAGAATATGATTTAATGGATTATCACTTTCAACCAATAGGTGGAGCAGTTACAAAACTGATGTGATGTGGTCAGAGTGAAGTGACAATGACACATTCAAATTTTGGTGTCAATATTTCAACGGATTGCAGAGATAACGCCTGAATAGTGCTTTTGGCATCATGCCTCAACTTTGCTGCTGCGCTATACGAAAACGGTTTCGTCAATCGACACGAAATCCATAACTTTTAGTTGGCACCGTCTGGAGATGATACGATTTGATTTTGGTGAAAATCGGACAAACGGTCTAGGAGGAGTTCGAAAAAGTAGGTTTTGAATGAAAATCAAGATGGCGGACAGGAAGTTTGGCCAAATAAGGAAAACTTGGTATCTATGTTCTCGGCTTGACCCAGGGAATCTATTAAGACCAGTGGCATTTCAATAGCCTAATGTATTCAAAAGTTATTAGCCTTTTTGTAAATTTTGTTATAACTTTTGACCACTAGGTGGCGCTGTCTCGAAATATTTTGGGTACCTTCAGGGGATGGAGCTGATGGCACATTCTGAGTTTCGTAATTTTACACCAATGTATTTGTTTAGTATAGCATTTTATTTCACAAAACTGTATTGAAGTCAATGAGAATTTCATGTTTTGTTCTGTTATAGCGCCACCAAGAGGCTCAGTCACACCATTTTTTTTAAGTGTCCTCAGAGTGAGCCCATACATATGTGTGTCAATTTTGGTGAAGATATCTCAATTCGCTTCGGAGTTATAGACATTTATATGAAAAAACACGTAAAAAATGACTGACACATGACTTTGATTGGAATTTACTACCCCTAAACATCAATATTTTTGCATTTGGGCATTGGCGTATAGCTATCGACCTATGTTTCCAAACTTCTGACGGTGGTTTCGTCTCGATCGGACTAGCGGTTTCGAAGATATAGCCAAATGTTTTTTAAGCGCTAAATCACAACGCTACACAAACCGTAAGGCGAAACCTAGCATGTTTGGTATCGTGGGACTCGGCAACGATTCAGGACTCTAATGAGATGAGTCTCGTGAAAATAAGTCGACCACACCCAAAGTTATAAGCATTTGGAAGCATTTGGGGAAAAAAATTCACCACTAGATGGCACTGTTTCGAAACTTCTCAGGCTCCTTCAGGACATCATGCTGATGACCCATACCGAGTTTCGTAACGATAGGTTCATGCATTCCTAAAATACAGCATTTTAGCACATAATTCAAAATGGCCGACAGCCAAAATGGCTGATCTGGGAAAATTGGATATCAGTCGACTCAGCATGATGCCCTGAATCTAACAAGACCACTTTTATGATTTTTGGACAAACCATTCAGAAGTTATAAGCAAAAACAGCCATTTTTCATATCTCCGGACCAGTAGGTGGCACTGCGCCGAAACGCAGCATGTAGGCTCAGGTCATGCTTGTGATGATATGTGTTTAGTTTGGTCTGAATACGATAAAGTGTTGCGGAGATACAGGCTTGTGTCTGTTTTCGGAAGCGCTACATAAAATTTGTTTGCGCGGTATTCGAGAACGCTTTGACGAATCAACACGAATTGCATAACTTTTTGTCGGCATGGTCTGAAGATGATCTGATTCAATTTTCGTGGAAATTGGAGCAACGGCCTAGGAGGAGTTCGAAAAAGTAGGTTTTTTGAAAAATTCAAAATGGCGGAAAAATTATAATGACGGAAAATGACGTCATATGGTGCAATCGAATCGTCATGAGCTCAGGAATTAGAGGAAAAAAGAATTTTGTTTCTAGCCCTTGTGGTTCAAAAGTTATTAGCATAAACATGACTGCAACTTTGGACAGGTGGTGGCGCTAGAGGGAATGACTTAGACACACCAAAATTGGTGTATTTAATGTTGGGACTATCCTCTATCAGAATGTCAAACCATTACAACTTTCCCGCGATCGGTTCTATGGGCTGCCATAGACTCCCAGTCGGAAGAAGGAAGAATAATAATAATAAATATAGCTGCAAGCAGCAATTATCGGGGCCAAGCGCAAGCAGATGACAGGATATGCCAACATGGCTGAAGGTGTCAGACCAACTGCAACAATGAGCAATTAAAGACATTTAGAGAGGATTTTAGGCGAAATGGCTGAAAAATCATATAAAAAGTAATTCAGAATATGATTTAATGGATTATCACTTTCGACCAATAGGTGGAGCAGTTACAAAACTGATGTGATGTGGTCAGAGTGAAGTGACAATGACACATTCAAATTTTGGTGTCAATATTTCAACGGATTGCAGAGATAACGCCTGAATAGTGCTTTTGGCATCATGCCTCAACTTTGCTGCTGCGCTATACGAAAACGGTTTCGTCAATCGACACGAAATCCATAACTTTTAGTTGGCACCGTCTGGAGATGATACGATTTGATTTTGGTGAAAATCGGACAAACGGTCTAGGAGGAGTTCGAAAAAGTAGGTTTTGAATGAAAATCAAGATGGCGGACAGGAAGTTTGGCCAAATAAGGAAAACTTGGTATCTATGTTCTCGGCTTGACCCAGGGAATCTATTAAGACCAGTGGCATTTCAATAGCCTAATGTATTCAAAAGTTATTAGCCTTTTTGTAAATTTTGTTATAACTTTTGACCACTAGGTGGCGCTGTCTCGAAATATTTTGGGTACCTTCAGGGGATGGAGCTGATGGCACATTCTGAGTTTCGTAATTTTACACCAATGTATTTGTTTAGTATAGCATTTTATTTCACAAAACTGTATTGAAGTCAATGGGAATTTCATGTTTTGTTCTGTTATAGCGCCACCAAGAGGCTCAGTCACACCATTTTTTTTATGTGTCCTCAGAGTGAGCCCATACATATGTGTGTCAATTTTGGTGAAGATATCTCAATTCGCTTCGGAGTTATAGACATTTATATGAAAAAACACGTAAAAAATGACTGACACATGACTTTGATTGGAATTTACTACCCCTAAACATCAATATTTTTGCATTTGGGCATTGGCGTATAGCTATCGACCTATGTTTCCAAACTTCTGACGGTGGTTTCGTCTCGATCGGACTAGCGGTTTCGAAGATATAGCCAAATGTTTTTTAAGCGCTAAATCACAACGCTACACAAACCGTAAGGCGAAACCTAGCATGTTTGGTATCGTGGGACTCGGCAACGATTCAGGACTCTAATGAGATGAGTCTCGTGAAAATAAGTTGACCACACCCAAAGTTATAAGCATTTGGAAGCATTTGGGGAAAAAAATTCACCACTAGATGGCACTGTTTCGAAACTTCTCAGGCTCCTTCAGGACATCATGCTGATGACCCATACCGAGTTTCGTAACGATAGGTTCATGCATTCCTAAAATACAGCATTTTAGCACATAATTCAAAATGGCCGACAGCCAAAATGGCTGATCTGGGAAAATTGGATATCAGTCGACTCAGCATGATGCCCTGAATCTAACAAGACCACTTTTATGATTTTTGGACAAACCATTCAGAAGTTATAAGCAAAAACAGCCATTTTTCATATCTCCGGACCAGTAGGTGGCACTGCGCCGAAACGCAGCATGTAGGCTCAGGTCATGCTTGTGATGATATGTGTTTAGTTTGGTCTGAATACGATAAAGTGTTGCGGAGATACAGGCTTGTGTCTGTTTTCGGAAGCGCTACATAAAATTTGTTTGCGCGGTATTCGAGAACGGTTTGACAAATCAACACGAATTGCATAACTTTTTGTCGGCATGGTCTGAAGATGATCTGATTCAATTTTCGTGGAAATTGGAGCAACGGCCTAGGAGGAGTTCGAAAAAGTAGGTTTTTTGAAAAATTCAAAATGGCGGAAAAATTATAATGACGGAAAATGACGTCATATGGTGCAATCGAATCGTCATGAGCTCAGGAATTAGAGGAAAAAAGAATTTTGTTTCTAGCCCTTGTGGTTCAAAAGTTATTAGCATAAACATGACTGCAACTTTGGACAGGTGGTGGCGCTAGAGGGAATGACTTAGACACACCAAAATTGGTGTATTTAATGTTGGGACTATCCTCTATCAGAATGTCAAACCATTACAACTTTCCCGCGATCGGTTCTATGGGCTGCCATAGACTCCCAGTCGGAAGAAGGAAGAATAATAATAATAATAATAAATATAGCTGCAAGCAGCCATTACCGGGGCCAAGCAGAATAAGACGACAAGACATGCCAACATGTCTGAAAGTGTCAGACCAACTGCAACAATGAGCAATTAAAGACATTTAAAGAGGATTTTAGGCAAAATGCCTGAAAAATCATAGAAACAATAATTAAAAATATGATTTGATGGATTATCACTTTCGACCAATAGGTGGCGCAGTTACAAAACTGATGTGATGTGGTCAGAGTGAAGTGACAATGACACATACAAAGATTGGTGTCAATATATCAAGGCATTGCAGAGATAAAGCCTTAATTATTGCTATTAGCATCATGCCTCAACTTTGCTGCTGCGCTATACGAAAACGGTTTCGTCTATCGACACGAAATCCATAACTTTTAGTCGGCACGGTCTGGAGATGATACGATTCGATTTTGGTGAAAATCGGACAAACGGTCTAGGAGGAGTTCGAAAAAGTAGGTTTTGAATGAAAATCAAGATGGCGGACAGGAAGTTTGGCCAAATAAGGAAAACTTGGTATCTATGTTCTCGGCTTGACCCAAGGAATCTATTAAGACCCGTGGCATTTCAATAGCCAGATTTATTCAAAAGTTATTAGCCTTTTTGGAAATTTTGTTATAACTTTTGACCACTAGGTGGCGCTGTCTTGAAATATTTTGGTTGCCTTCAGGGGATGGTGCTGATGACACAATCTGAGTTTCGTAATATTACACCAATGCATTTGTTTAGTATAGCATTTTATTTCAGAAAACTGTATTGAAGTCAATGGGAATTTCATATTTTGTTCAATTATAGCGCCACCAAGAGGCTAAGTCCCACAATTTTTTTTACGTGTACTCAGAGTGAGCCCATACATATGTGTGTCAATTTTGGTGAAAATATCTCAATTCGCTTCGGAGTTATAGACATTTATATGAAAAAACACGAAAAAAATGACTGACACATGACTTTGATTGGAAATTAGTACCCCTAAACATCAATATTTTTGCAATTGGGCATTGGCGTATAGCTATCGACCTATGTTTCCAAACTTCTGACGGTGGTTTCGTCTCGATCGGACTAGCGGTTTCAAAGATATAGCCAAATGTTTTTTAAGCGCTAAATCACAACGCTACACAAACCGTAAGGCGAAACCTAGCATGTTTGGTATCGTAGGACTCGGCAACGATTCAGGAGTCTAAAAAGATGAGTTTCGTGAAAATAAGTCGACCACACCCAAAGTTATAAGCATTTGAAAAAAAAAATTCACCACTAGGTGGCGCTGTTTCGAAACTTCTCAGGCTCATTCAGGGCATTGTGCTGATGACCCATACCACGTTTCGTAACAATCCGTTCATGCGTTCATAAAATACAGAATTTTAGCACAAAATTCAAAATGGCCGACAGCCAAAATGACCGATATGGTCAAATTGGATATCATTCGACTCGGCATGTTGCCCTGAATCTAACGAGACCAATTTTATGATTTTTGGACAAACTGTTCAGAAGTTATAAGCAAAAATAGCCATTTTTCATATCTCCGGACCAGTAGGTGGCGCTGCGCCGAAACACAGCATGTAGCCTCAGGTCATGCTTGTAAGTACAAGTACCAAGTTTGGTCTGAATACGATAAACCGTTGCGGAGATACGGCCTTACGACTGTTTTTGCTAGCGCTACGTAAAATGTATTCGTGCGTTTATCGAAAACGGTTTGACGAATCAATTTGAATTCCATAACTTTTTGTCAGCACTACCTGAAGATGATCTGGTTCAATTTTCGTGCAAATCGGACAAACCGTCTAGGACGAGTTCGAAAAAGTAGCTTTTTTTGAAAATTCAAAATGGCGGCCATATTTTTATGACGGAAAATGACGTCATAGGGTGCAATCGAATCGCCATGAGCTCAGGAATCAGAGGAAAAAATAATTTTGTTGATTGGCCTTACGGTTCAAAAGTTATTAGCAAAGTAATAGTGAAACTTTGGACAGGTGGTGGCGCTAGAGGGAATGACTTAGAAACACCAAAATTGGTGTATTTAATGTTGGGACTGTCCTCTATCAGAATGTCAAACCAAAACAACTTTCCCGCAATCGGTTCTATGGGCTGCCATAGACTCCCAGTCGGAAGAAGGAAGAATAATAATAAGAACGGGAACAGATACAATAGGTGCCTCCGCACCTTCGGTGCTTGGCCCCTAATAATAAGAACGGGAACAAAAACAATAGGTGCCTCCGCACCTTCGGTGCTTGGCCCCTAATAATAATAATAAGAACGGGAACAAAAACAATAGGTGCCTCCGCACCTTCGGTGCTTGGCCCCTAATAAGAACGCGAACGGATACAATAGGTGCCTCCGCACCTTCGGTGCTTGGCCCCTAAATATAGCTGCAAGCAGCAATTATCGGGGCCAAGCGCAAGCAGATGACAGGATATGCCAACATGGCTGAAGGTGTCAGACCAACTGGAACAATGAGCAGTTAAATACATTTAAAGAGGATTTTAGATGAAATGGCTGAAAAATCATATAAAAAGTCATTTAAAATATGATTTAATGGATTATCACTTTCGACCAATAGGTGGCGCAGTTACAAAAGTGATGTGATGTGGTCAGAGTGAAGTGACAATGACACATACAAAGTTTGGTGTCAATATGTCAAGGCATTGCAGAGATAAAGCCTGAATAGTGCTTTTAGCATCATGCCTCAACTTTGCTGCTACGCTATACGAAAACGGTTTCGTCTATTGACACGAAATCCATAACTTTTATTCAGCATAGTCTGGAGATGATACGATTCGATTTTGGTGAAAATTGGACAAACGGTCTAGGAGTAGTTCGAAAAAGTAGGTTTTGACTGAAAATCAAGATGGCGGACAGGAAGTTTGGCCAAATAAGGAAAACTTGGAATCTATGTTCTCGGCTTGACCGAAGGAATCTATTAAGACCAGTGGCATTTCAAAAGCCAGATTTATTCAAAATTTATTAGCCTTTTTGGAAATTTTGTCATAACATTTGATCACTAGGTGGCGCTCTCTCGAAATATTTTGGGTACCTTCAGGGGATGGTGCTGATGGCACATTCTGAATTTAATAATATTACACCAATGCATTTGTTTACTATAGCATTTTAATTCACAAAACTGTATTGAAGTCAATGGGAATTTCATGTTTTGTTCTGTTATAGCGCCACCAAGAGGCTCAGTCGCACCATTTTTTTTATGTGTCCTCAGAGTGAGCCCATACATATGTGTGTCAATTTTGGTGAAGATATCTCAATTCGCTTCGGAGTTATAGACATTTATATGAAAAAACACGTAAAAAATGACTGACACATGACTTTGATTGGAATTTACTACCCCTAAACATAAATATTTTTGCATTTGGGCATTGGCGTATAGCTATCGACCTATGTTTCCAAACTTCTGACGGTGGTTTCGTCTCGATCGGACTAGCGGTTTCGAAGATATAGCCAAATGTTTTTTAAGCGCTAAATCACAACGCTACACAAACCGTAAGACGAAACCTAGCATGTTTGGTATCGTGGGACTCGGCAACGATTCAGGACTCTAATGAGATGAGTCTCGTGAAAATAAGTCGACCACACCCAAAGTTATAAGCATTTGGGAAAAAAAATTCACCACTAGGTGGAGCTGTTTCGAAACTTCTCAGGTTCCTTCAGGACATCGTGATGATGACCAATACCAAGTTTCGTAACAATTCGTTCATGCGTTCATAAAATACAACATTTTAGCACAAAATTCAAAATGGCTGACAGTCAAAATGGCCGATATGGTCAAATTGGATATCAGTCGAATCGGCATGTTGCCCTGAATCTAACGAGACCAATTTTATGATTTTTGGACAAACTGTTCAAAAGCTATAAGCAAAAATAGCCATTTTCCATATCTCCGGACCAGTAGGTGGCGCTACGCCGAAACACAGCATGTAGCCTCAGGTCATGCCTGTGATGACATGTACCAAGTTTGGTCTGAATACGATAAACTGTTGCGGAGATAGAGCCCTACGACTGTTTTTGCAGGCGCTACGTAAAATTAGTTTGAGTGTTTTTCGAAAACGGTTTAACGAATCAATTTGAATTCCATAACTTTTGGTCAGCACTGCCTGAAGATGATCTGGTTCAATTTTCGTGCAAATCGGACAAACCATCTAGGACGAGTTCGAAAAAGTAGCTTTTAAGGACAATTCAAAATGGCGGCCATATTGTAATGACGAAAATGACGTCATAGGGTGCACTCGAATTGGCATGAGCTCAGGAATAAGAGAAAAAAAGAATTTTGTTGATTGGACTTACGGTTCAAAAGTTATTAGCAAAATAAAAGTGAAACTTTGGACAGGTGGTGGCGCTAGAGGGAATGACTTAGACACACCAAAATTGGTGTATTTAATGTTGGGACTGTCCTCTATCAGAATGTCAAACCATTACAACTTTCCCGCGATCGGTTCTATGGGCTGCCATAGACTCCCAGTCGGAAGAAGGAAGAATAATAATAATAATAAATATAGCTGCAAGCAGCAATTACCGGGGCCAAGCAGAATAAGACGACAAGACATGCCGACATGTCTGAAAGTGTCAGACCAATTGCAACAATGAGCAATTAAAGACATTTAAAGAGGATTTTAGACGAAATGGCTGAAAAATCATAGAAACAGTAATTAAAAATATGATTTAATGGATTATCACTTTCGACAAATAGGTGGCGCAGTTACAAAACTGATGTGATGTGGTCAGAGTGAGGAGACAATGACACATACAAAGTTTGGTGTCAATATGTCAAGGCATTGCAGAGATAAAGCCTGAATAGTGCTATTAGCATCATGCCTCAAATTTGCTGCTGCGCTATACGAAAACGGTTTCGTCAATTGACACGAAATCCATAACTTTTAGTCGGCACAGTCTGGGGATGATACGATTCGATTTTGGTGAAAATCGGACAAACGGTGTGGGAGGAGTTCGAAAAAGTAGGTTTTGAATGAAAATAGCATTTTATCTCACAAAACTGTATTGAAGTCAATGGGAATTTCATGTTTTGTTCTATTATAGCGCCACCAAGAGGCTCAGTCCCACAATTTTTTTTACGTGTCCTCAGAGTGAGCCCATACATATGTGTGTCAGTTTTGGTGAAAATATCTCAATTTGCTTTAGAGTTATAAACATTTATATGAAAAAACACGTAAAAAATGACTGACACATGACTTTGTTTGAATTTTACTACCCCTAAACATCAATATTTTCGCATTTGGGCATTGGCGTATAGCTATCGACCTATGTTTCCAAACTTCTGACGGTGGTTTCGTCTCGATCGGACAAGCGGTTTCGAAGATATAGCCTAATGTTTTTTAAGCGCTAAATCACAACGCTACACAAACCGTAAGGCGAAACCTAGCATGTTTGGTATCGTAGGACTCGGCAAGGTTTCAGGAGTCTAATTAGATGAGTCTCGTGAAAATAAGTCGACCGCACCCAAAGTTATAAGCATTTGAAAAAAAAAATTCCCCACTAGGTGGCGCTGTTTCGAAACTTCTCACACTCCTTCAGGACATCGTGCTGATGACCCATGCCAAGTTTCGTAACAATCCGTTCATGCGTTCATAAAATACAGCATTTTAGCACATAATTCAAAATGGCCGACAGTCAAAATGGCCGATATGGTAAAATTGGATATCAGTCGACTCGGCATGTCGCCCTGAATCTAACGAGACCAATTTTATGATTTTTGGACAAACTGTTCAGAAGTTATAAGCAAAAATAGCCATTTTTCATATCTCCGGACCAGTAGGTGGCGCTGCGCCGAAACGCAGCATGTAGCCTCAGGTCATGCTTGTGATGACATGTACCAAGTTTGGTCTGAATACGATAAACCGTTGCAGAGATACAGCCTTACGACTGTTTTTGCAGGCGCTACGTAAAATTTGTTCGTGCGTTTATTGAAAACGGTTTGACGAATCAATTTGAATTCCATAACTTTTGGTCAGCACTGCCTGAAGATGATCTGGTTCAATTTTCGTGCAAATCGGACAAACCGTCTAGGACGAGTTCGAAAAAGTAGCTTTTTCAGAAAATTAAAAATGGCGGCCATATTTATATGACGGAAAATGACGTCATAGGGTGCAATCGAATCGGCATGAGCTCAGAAATAAGAGGAAAAAAGAATTTTGTTGATTGGCCTTACGGTTCAAAAGTTATTAGCAAAATAAAAGTGAAACTTTGGACAGGTGGTGGCGCTAGAGGGAATGACTTAGAAACACAAAAATTGGTGTATTTAATGTTGGGACTGTCCTCTATCAGAATGTCAAACCAAAACAACTTTCCCGCAATCGGTTCTATGGGCTGCCATAGACGCCCAGTCGGAAGAAGAATAATAATAAATATAGCTGCAAGCAGCAATTATCGGGGCCAAGCGCAAGCAGATGACAGGATATGCCAACATGGCTGAAGGTGTCAGACCAACTGCAACAATGAGCAATTAAAGACATTTAGAGAGGATTTTAGGCGAAATGGCTGAAAAATCATATAAAAAGTAATTCAGAATATGATTTAATGGATTATCACTTTCGACCAATAGGTGGAGCAGTTACAAAACTGATGTGATGTGGTCAGAGTGAAGTGACAATGACACATTCAAATTTTGGTGTCAATATTTCAACGGATTGCAGAGATAACGCCTGAATAGTGCTTTTGGCATCATGCCTCAACTTTGCTGCTGCGCTATACGAAAACGGTTTCGTCAATCGACACGAAATCCATAACTTTTAGTTGGCACCGTCTGGAGATGATACGATTTGATTTTGGTGAAAATCGGACAAACGGTCTAGGAGGAGTTCGAAAAAGTAGGTTTTGAATGAAAATCAAGATGGCGGACAGGAAGTTTGGCCAAATAAGGAAAACTTGGTATCTATGTTCTCGGCTTGACCCAGGGAATCTATTAAGACCAGTGGCATTTCAATAGCCTAATGTATTCAAAAGTTATTAGCCTTTTTGTAAATTTTGTTATAACTTTTGACCACTAGGTGGCGCTGTCTCGAAATATTTTGGGTACCTTCAGGGGATGGAGCTGATGGCACATTCTGAGTTTCGTAATTTTACACCAATGTATTTGTTTAGTATAGCATTTTATTTCACAAAACTGTATTGAAGTCAATGGGAATTTCATGTTTTGTTCTGTTATAGCGCCACCAAGAGGCTCAGTCACACCATTTTTTTTATGTGTCCTCAGAGTGAGCCCATACATATGTGTGTCAATTTTGGTGAAGATATCTCAATTCGCTTCGGAGTTATAGACATTTATATGAAAAAACACGTAAAAAATGACTGACACATGACTTTGATTGGAATTTACTACCCCTAAACATCAATATTTTTGCATTTGGGCATTGGCGTATAGCTATCGACCTATGTTTCCAAACTTCTGACGGTGGTTTCGTCTCGATCGGACTAGCGGTTTCGAAGATATAGCCAAATGTTTTTTAAGCGCTAAATCACAACGCTACACAAACCGTAAGGCGAAACCTAGCATGTTTGGTATCGTGGGACTCGGCAACGATTCAGGACTCTAATGAGATGAGTCTCGTGAAAATAAGTTGACCACACCCAAAGTTATAAGCATTTGGAAGCATTTGGGGAAAAAAATTCACCACTAGATGGCACTGTTTCGAAACTTCTCAGGCTCCTTCAGGACATCATGCTGATGACCCATACCGAGTTTCGTAACGATAGGTTCATGCATTCCTAAAATACAGCATTTTAGCACATAATTCAAAATGGCCGACAGCCAAAATGGCTGATCTGGGAAAATTGGATATCAGTCGACTCAGCATGATGCCCTGAATCTAACAAGACCACTTTTATGATTTTTGGACAAACCATTCAGAAGTTATAAGCAAAAACAGCCATTTTTCATATCTCCGGACCAGTAGGTGGCACTGCGCCGAAACGCAGCATGTAGGCTCAGGTCATGCTTGTGATGATATGTGTTTAGTTTGGTCTGAATACGATAAAGTGTTGCGGAGATACAGGCTTGTGTCTGTTTTCGGAAGCGCTACATAAAATTTGTTTGCGCGGTATTCGAGAACGGTTTGACAAATCAACACGAATTGCATAACTTTTTGTCGGCATGGTCTGAAGATGATCTGATTCAATTTTCGTGGAAATTGGAGCAACGGCCTAGGAGGAGTTCGAAAAAGTAGGTTTTTTGAAAAATTCAAAATGGCGGAAAAATTATAATGACGGAAAATGACGTCATATGGTGCAATCGAATCGTCATGAGCTCAGGAATTAGAGGAAAAAAGAATTTTGTTTCTAGCCCTTGTGGTTCAAAAGTTATTAGCATAAACATGACTGCAACTTTGGACAGGTGGTGGCGCTAGAGGGAATGACTTAGACACACCAAAATTGGTGTATTTAATGTTGGGACTATCCTCTATCAGAATGTCAAACCATTACAACTTTCCCGCGATCGGTTCTATGGGCTGCCATAGACTCCCAGTCGGAAGAAGGAAGAATAATAATAATAATAAATATAGCTGCAAGCAGCAATTACCGGGGCCAAGCAGAATAAGACGACAAGACATTTCGACATGTTTGAAAGTGTCAGACCAACTGCAACAATGAGCAATTAAAGACATTTAAAGAGGATTTTAGGCAAAATGGCTGAAAAATCATAGAAACAATAATTAAAAATAATTTGTAATGGATTATCACTTTCAACCAATAGGTGGTGCAGTTTCAAAACTGATGTGATGTGGTCAGAGTGAAGTGACAATGACACATGCAAAGTTTGGTGTCAATATGTCAAGGCATTGCAGACATAAAGCCTGAATAATGCTTTTAGCATCATGCCTCAAATTTGCTGCTGCGCTATACGAAAACGGTTTCGTCAATTGACACGAAATCCATAACTTTTAGTCGGCACAGTCTGGAGATGATACAATTCGATTTTGGTGAAAATCGGACAAACGGTGTGGGAGGAGTTCGAAAAAGTAGATTTTGAATGAAAATAGCATTTTATATCACAAAACTGTATTGAAGTCAATGGGAATTTCATGTTTTGTTCTATTATAGCGCCACCAAGAGGCTCAGTCCCACAATTTTTTTTACGTGTCCTCAGAGTGAGCCCATACATATGTGTGTCAGTTTTGGTGAAAATATCTCAATTTGCTTTAGAGTTATAGACATTTATATGAAAAAACACGTAAAAAATGACTGACACAAGACTTTGTTTGAATTTTACTACCCCTAAACATCAATATTTTCGCATTTGGGCATTGGCGTATAGCTATCGACCTATGTTTGCAAACTTCTGACGGAGGTTTCGTCTCGATCGGACAATCGGTTTCGAAGATATAGCCAAATGTTTTTTAAGCGCTAAATCACAACGCTACACAAACCGTAAGGCGAAACCTAGCATGTTTGGTATCGTAGGACTCGGCAAGGTTTCAGGATACTAATTAGATGAGTCTCGTGAAAATAAGTCGACCACACCCAAAGTTATAAGCGTTTGAAAAAAAAAATTCACCACTAGGTGGCGCTGTTTCGAAACTTCTCAGGCTCATTCAGGGCATTGTGCTGATGACCCATACCACGTTTCGTAACAATCTGTTCATGCGTTCATAAAATACAGAATTTTAGCACAAAATTCAAAATGGCCGACAGCCAAAATGACCGATATGGTCAAATTGGATATCAGTCGACTCGGCATGTTGCCCTGAATCTAACGAGACCAATTGTATGATTTTTGGACAAACTGTTCAGAAGTTATAAGCAAAAATAGCCATTTTTCATAACTCCGGACCAGTAGGTGGCGCTGCGCCGAAACACAGCATGTAGCCTCAGGTCATGCTTGTGAGTACAAGTACCAAGTTTGGTCTGAATACGATAAACCGTTGCGGAGATACGGCCTTACGACTGTTTTTGCTAGCGCTACGTAAAATGTATTTGTGCGTTTATTGAAAACGGTTTGACGAATCCATTTGAATTCCATAACTTTTTGTCAGCACTACCTGAAGATGATCTGGTTCAATTTTCGTGCAAATCGGACAAACCGTCTAGGACGAGTTCGAAAAAGTAGCTTTTTTTGAAAATTCAAGATGGCGGCCATATTTTTATGACGTCAAATGACGTCATAGGGTGCAATCGAATCGCCATGAGCTCAGGAATCAGAGGAAAAAAGAATTTCGCTGATTGGCCTTACGGTTCAAAAGTTATTAGCAAAATAAAAGTGAAACTTTGGACAGGTGGTGGCGCTAGAGGGAATGACTTAGAAACACCAAAATTGGTGTATTTAATGTTGAGACGGTCCTCTATCAGAATGTCAAACCAAAACAACTTTCCCGCAATCGGTTCTATGGGCTGCCATAGACTCCCATGGCGGAAGAATAATAATAATAATAAATATAGCTGCAAGCAGCCATTACCGGGGCCAAGCAGAATAAGACGACAAGACATGCCAACATGTCTGAAAGTGTCAGACCAACTGCAACAATGAGCAATTAAAGACATTTAAAGAGGATTTTAGGCAAAATGCCTGAAAAATCATAGAAACAATAATTAAAAATATGATTTGATGGATTATCACTTTCGACCAATAGGTGGCGCAGTTACAAAACTGATGTGATGTGGTCAGAGTGAAGTGACAATGACACATACAAAGATTGGTGTCAATATATCAAGGCATTGCAGATATAAAGCCTTAATTATTGCTATTAGCATCATGCCTCAACTTTGCTGCTGCGCTATACGAAAACGGTTTCGTCTATCGACACGAAATCCATAACTTTTAGTCGGCACGGTCTGGAGATGGTACTATTCGATTTTGGTGAAAATCGGACTAACGGTCTAGGAGGAGTTCGAAAAAGTAGGTTTTGACTGAAAATCAAGATGGCGGACAGGAAGTTTGGCCAAATAAGGAAAACTTGGTATCTATGTTCTCGGCTTGACCCAAGGAATCTATTAAGACCCGTGGCATTTCAATAGCCAGATTTATTCAAAAGTTATTAGCCTTTTTGGAAATTTTGTTATAACTTTTGACCACTAGGTGGCGCTGTCTTGAAATATTTTGGTTGCCTTCAGGGGATGGTGCTGATGACACAATCTGAGTTTCGTAATATTACACCAATGCATTTGTTTAGTATAGCATTTTATTTCACAAAACTGTATTGAAGTCAATGGGAATTTCATGTTTTGTTCAATTATAGCGCCACCAAGAGGCTCAGTCCCACAATTTTTTTTACGTGTCCTCAGAGTGAGCCCATACATATGTGTCTCAATTTTGGTGAAAATATCTCAATTCACTTCGGAGTTATAGACATTTATATGAAAAAACACGAAAAAAATGACTGACACATGACTTTGATTGGAAATTAGTACCCCTAAACATCAATATTTTCGCATTTGGGCATTGGCGTATAGCTATCGACCTATGTTTCCAAACTTCTGACGGTGGTTTCGTCTCGATCGGACTAGCGGTTTCAAAGATATAGCCAAATGTTTTTTAAGCGCTAAATCACAACGCTACACAAACCGTAAGGCGAAACCTAGCATGTTTGGTATCGTAGGACTCGGCAACGATTCAGGAGTCTAAAAAGATGAGTTTCGTGAAAATAAGTCGATCACACCCAAAGTTATAAGCATTTGAAAAAAAAAATTCACCACTAGGTGGCGCTGTTTCGAAACTTCTCACACTCCTTCAGGACATCGTGCTGATGACCCATACCAAGTTTCGTAACAATCAGTTCATGCGTTGTTAAAATACAGCATTTTAGCACAAATTTCAAAATGGCCGACAGTCAAATTGGCCGATATGGCAAAATTGGATATCAGTCGACTCGGCATGACGCCCTGAATCTATCAAGACCAATTTTATGATTTTTGGACAAACTGTTCAGAAGTTATAAGCAAAAATAGCCATTTTTCATATCTCCGGACCTGTAGGTGGCGCTGTGCCGAAACGCAGCATGTAGCCTCAGGTCATGCTTGTGAGTACATGTACCAAGTTTGGTCTGAATACGATAAACCGTTGCGGAGATACGGCCTTACGACTGTTTTTGCAAGCGCTACGTAAAATTTGTTCGAGCGTTTATCGAAAACGGTTTGACGAATCAACAAGATTTTAATAACTTTTTGTCACCCCTGCCTGAAGATGATCCGATTCAATTTTCGTGCAAATCGGACAAACCGTCTAGGACGAGTTCGAAAAAGTACCTTTTTAGGAAAATTCAAAATGGCGGCCATGTTTTTATGACGGAAAATGACGATATAGGGTGCAATCGAATCGTCATGAGCTCAGGAATCAGAGGAAAAAAGGATTTTGCTGATTGGCCTTACGGTTCAAAAGTTATTAGCAAAGTAAAAGTGAAACTTTGGACAGGTGGTGGCGCTAGAGGGAATGACTTAGAAACACAAAAATTGGTGTACTTAATGTTGGGACTGTCCTCTATCAGAATGTCAAACCAAAACAACTTTCCCGCAATCGGTTCTATGGGCTGCCATAGACTCCCATGGCGGAAGAAGAAGAATAATAAGAACGGGAACAGATACAATAGGTGCCTCCGCACCTTCGGTGCTTGGCCCCTAATAATAAATATAGCTGCAAGCAGCAATTACCGGGGCCAAGCGCAAGTAGATGACAGGATATGCCAACATGGCTGAAGGTGTCAGACCAACTGCAACAATGAGCAATTAAAGACATTTAAAGAGGATTTTAGACGAAATGGCTGAAAAATCATAGAAACAGTCAATAAAAATATGATTTAATGCATTATCACTTTCGACCAATAGGTGGCGCAGTTACAAAACTGATGTGATGTGGTCAGAGTGAAGTGACAATGACACATACAAAGTTTGGTGTCAATATTTCAAGGGATTGCAGAGATAAAGCCTGAATAGTGCTATTAGCATCATGCCTCAACTTTGCTGCTGCGCTATACGAAAACAGTTTGGTCTATCCACACGAAATCCATAACTTTTAGTCGGC
Organism: Rutilus rutilus; assembly: GCF_951802725.1. NCBI lineage: Eukaryota > Metazoa > Chordata > Actinopteri > Cypriniformes > Leuciscidae > Rutilus > Rutilus rutilus. The sequence continues at coordinate 42,738,136 of NC_140221.1, read as the reverse complement.
ACGGTCTGGAGATGATACGATTCGATTTTGGTGAAAATCGGACAAACGGTCTAGGAGGAGTTCGAAAAAGTAGGTTTTGAATGAAAATCAAGATGGCGGACAGGAAGTTTGGCCAAATAAGGTAAACTTGGTATCTATGTTCTCGGCTTGAACCAAGGAATCTATTAAGACCAGTGGCATTTCAGTAGCCAGATTTATTCAAAAGTTATTAGCCTTTTTGGAAATGTTGTTATAACTTTTGACCACTAGGTGGCGCTGTTTCGAAACTTCTCACGCTCCTTCAGAACATCATGCTGATGACCCATACCAAGTTTCGTAACAATCCGTTCATGCGTTCTTAAAATACAGCATTTTAGCACAAAATTCAAAATGGCCGACAGTCAAAATGGCCGATATGGTAAAATTTTATATCAGTCGACTCGACATGTTGCCCTGAATCTAACGAGACCAATTTTATGATTTTTGGACAAATTGTTCAGAAGTTATAAGCAAAAATAGCCATTTTTCATATCTCCGGACCAGTAGGTGGCGCTGCGCCGAAACGCAGCATGTAGCCTCAGGTCATGCTTGTGATGACATGTACCAATTTTGGTCTGAATCCGATAAAGCGTTGCGGAGATACGGCCTTACATCTGTTTTCGCAAGCGCTACGTAAAATGTATTCGTGGGTTTATCGAAAACTGTTAAGCGAATCAACTTGAATTCCATAACTTTTTGTCAGCACTGCCTGAAGATGATCTGGTTCAATTTTCGTGCAAATCGGACAAACCGTCTAGGACGAGTTTGAAAAAGTAGGTTTTTCGAATGATTCAAAATGGCGGCCATATTGTTATGACGCAAAATGACTTCATAGGGTGCAATCGAATTGGCATGAGCTCAGGAATCAGAGGAAAAAAGAATTTTGTTGATTGGCATTACAGTTCAAAAGTTATTAGCATAATAAAAGTGAAATTTTGGACAGTTGGTGGCGCTAGAGGGATTGGTTTTAAGACACCAAAGTTGCTATGGTGACTTTTCAGATGGTCATCTACCAGTGTGCCAAATTTCATAACTTTCCCGCAAGCGGTTCTATGGGCTGCCATAGACTCCCAGAGCGGAAGAATAATAATAATAATAAATATAGCTGCAAGCAGCAATTACCGGGGCCAAGCAGAATAAGACGACAAGACATGCCAACATGTCTGAAAGTGTCAGACCAACTGCAACAATGAGCAATTAAAGACATTTAAAGAGGATTTTAGGCGAAATGGCTGAAAAATCATGTAAAAAGTGATTCAAAATATGATTTAATGGATTGTCACTTTTGACCAAAAGGTGGCGCTGTTACGAAATTGATGTGGTGTGGTCAGAGTAAGGAGACAGTGACACATACAAAGTTTTGTGTCAATATGTCGAGGCATTGCAGATATAAAGCCTGAATAGTCATTTTGGCATCATGCCTCAACTTTGCTGCTGTGCTATACGAAAACGGTTTCATCAATCGACACGAAATCCATAACTTTTTGTCGGCACAGTCTGGAGATGATACGATTCGATTTTGGTGAAAATAGGACAAACGGTCTAGGAGGAGTTCGAAAAAGTAGGTTTTGAATGAAAATCAAGATGGCGGACAGGAAGTTTGGCCAAATAAGGAAAACTTGGTATCTATGTTCTCGGCTTGACCCAAGGAATCTATTAAGACCCGTGGCATTTCAATAGCCAGATTTATTCAAAAGTTATTAGCCTTTTTGGAAATTTTGTTATAACTTTTAACCACTAGGTGGCGCTGTCTTGAAATATTTTGGTTGCCTTCAGGGGATGGTGCTGATGACACAATCTGAGTTTCGTAATATTACACCAATGCATTTGTTTAGTATAGCATTTTATTTCACAAAACTGTATTGAAGTCAATGGGAATTTCATATTTTGTTCAATTATAGCGCCACCAAGAGGCTCAGTCCCACAATTTTTTTTACGTGTCCTCAGAGTGAGCCCATACATATGTGTGTCAATTTTGGTGAAAATATCTCAATTCGCTTCGGAGTTATAGACATTTATATGAAAAAACACGAAAAAAATGACTGACACATGACTTTGATTGGAAATTAGTACCCCTAAACATCAATATTTTCGCATTTGGGCATTGGTGTATAGCTATCGACCTATGTTTCCAAACTTCTGACGGTGGTTTCGTCTCGATCGGACTAGCGGTTTCAAAGATATAGCCAAATGTTTTTTAAGCGCTAAATCACAACGCTACACAAACCGTAAGGCGAAACCTAGCATGTTTGGTATCGTAGGACTCGGCAACGTTTCAGGAGACTAACTAGATGAGTCTCGTGAAAATAAGTCGACCACACCCAAAGTTATAAGCGTTTGAAAAAAAAAATTCACCACTAGGTGGCGCTATTTCGAAACTTCTCACGCTCCTTCAGGACATTGTGCTGATGACCCATACCAAGTTTCATAACAATCCGTTCATGCGTTCTTAAAATACAGCATTTTAGCACAAAATTCAAAATGGCAGACAGTCAAAATGGCCGATATGGTAAAATTGGATATCAGTCAACTCGGCATGTCGCCCTGAATCTAACGAGACCAATTTTATGATTTTTGGACAAACCATTCAGAAGTTATAAGCAAAAATAGCCATTTTTCATATCTCCGGACCAGTAGGTGGCGCTGCGCCGAAACACAGCATGTTGCCTCAGGTCATGCTTGTGAGTACATGTACCAAGTTTGGTCTGAATACGATAAACCGTTGCGGAGATACAGCCTTACAACTGTTTTTCCTAGCGCTACGTAAAATTTGTTTGTGCGTTTATTGAAAATGGTTAAGCGAATCAACTTGAATTCCATAACTTTTGGTCAGCACGGCCTGAAGATGATCTGGTTCAATTTTCATGCAAATCGGACAAACCGTCTAGGACGAGTTCGAAAAAGTAGGTTTTTCGAAAACTTCAAAATGGCAGCCATATTTTTATGACGGAAAATTACTTCATAGGGTGCAATCGAATCGTCATGAGCTCAGGAATAAGAGTAAAAAAGGATTTTACTGATTGGCCTTACGGTTCAAAAGTTATTACCAAAATGAAAGTGAAATTTTGGACAGGTGGTGGCGCTAGAGGGAATGACTTAGAAACACCAAAATTGGTGTATTTAATGTTGGCACTGTCCTCTATCAGAATGTCAAATCAAAACAACTTTCCCGCAATCGGCTCTATGGGCTGCCATAGACGCCAAGTCGGAAGAAAAAGAAGAATAAATATAGCTGCAAGCAGCAATTATCGGGGCCAAGCGCAAGCAGATGACAGGATATGCCAACATGGCTGAAGGTGTCAGACCAACTGCAACAATGAGCAATTAAAGACATTTAGAGAGGATTTTAGGCGAAATGGCTGAAAAATCATATAAAAAGTAATTCAGAATATGATTTAATGGATTATCACTTTCGACCAATAGGTGGAGCAGTTACAAAACTGATGTGATGTGGTCAGAGTGAAGTGACAATGACACATTCAAATTTTGGTGTCAATATTTCAACGGATTGCAGAGATAACGCCTGAATAGTGCTTTTGGCATCATGCCTCAACTTTGCTGCTGCGCTATACGAAAACGGTTTCGTCAATCGACACGAAATCCATAACTTTTAGTTGGCACCGTCTGGAGATGATACGATTTGATTTTGGTGAAAATCGGACAAACGGTCTAGGAGGAGTTCGAAAAAGTAGGTTTTGAATGAAAATCAAGATGGCGGACAGGAAGTTTGGCCAAATAAGGAAAACTTGGTATCTATGTTCTCGGCTTGACCCAGGGAATCTATTAAGACCAGTGGCATTTCAATAGCCTAATGTATTCAAAAGTTATTAGCCTTTTTGTAAATTTTGTTATAACTTTTGACCACTAGGTGGCGCTGTCTCGAAATATTTTGGGTACCTTCAGGGGATGGAGCTGATGGCACATTCTGAGTTTCGTAATTTTACACCAATGTATTTGTTTAGTATAGCATTTTATTTCACAAAACTGTATTGAAGTCAATGGGAATTTCATGTTTTGTTCTGTTATAGCGCCACCAAGAGGCTCAGTCACACCATTTTTTTTATGTGTCCTCAGAGTGAGCCCATACATATGTGTGTCAATTTTGGTGAAGATATCTCAATTCGCTTCGGAGTTATAGACATTTATATGAAAAAACACGTAAAAAATGACTGACACATGACTTTGATTGGAATTTACTACCCCTAAACATCAATATTTTTGCATTTGGGCATTGGCGTATAGCTATCGACCTATGTTTCCAAACTTCTGACGGTGGTTTCGTCTCGATCGGACTAGCGGTTTCGAAGATATAGCCAAATGTTTTTTAAGCGCTAAATCACAACGCTACACAAACCGTAAGGCGAAACCTAGCATGTTTGGTATCGTGGGACTCGGCAACGATTCAGGACTCTAATGAGATGAGTCTCGTGAAAATAAGTCGACCACACCCAAAGTTATAAGCATTTGGAAGCATTTGGGGAAAAAAATTCACCACTAGATGGCACTGTTTCGAAACTTCTCAGGCTCCTTCAGGACATCATGCTGATGACCCATACCGAGTTTCGTAACGATAGGTTCATGCATTCCTAAAATACAGCATTTTAGCACATAATTCAAAATGGCCGACAGCCAAAATGGCTGATCTGGGAAAATTGGATATCAGTCGACTCAGCATGATGCCCTGAATCTAACAAGACCCCTTTTATGATTTTTGGACAAACCATTCAGAAGTTATAAGCAAAAACAGCCATTTTTCATATCTCCGGACCAGTAGGTGGCACTGCGCCGAAACGCAGCATGTAGGCTCAGGTCATGCTTGTGATGATATGTGTTTAGTTTGGTCTGAATACGATAAAGTGTTGCGGAGATACAGGCTTGTGTCTGTTTTCGGAAGCGCTACATAAAATTTGTTTGCGCGGTATTCGAGAACGGTTTGACGAATCAACACGAATTGCATAACTTTTTGTCGGCATGGTCTGAAGATGATCTGATTCAATTTTCGTGGAAATTGGAGCAACGGCCTAGGAGGAGTTCGAAAAAGTAGGTTTTTTGAAAAATTCAAAATGGCGGAAAAATTATAATGACGGAAAATGACGTCATATGGTGCAATCGAATCGTCATGAGCTCAGGAATTAGAGGAAAAAAGAATTTTGTTTCTAGCCCTTGTGGTTCAAAAGTTATTAGCATAAACATGACTGCAACTTTGGACAGGTGGTGGCGCTAGAGGGAATGACTTAGACACACCAAAATTGGTGTATTTAATGTTGGGACTATCCTCTATCAGAATGTCAAACCATTACAACTTTCCCGCGATCGGTTCTATGGGCTGCCATAGACTCCCAGTCGGAAGAAGGAAGAATAATAATAATAATAATAAATATAGCTGCAAGCAGCAATTATCGGGGCCAAGCGCAAGCAGACGACAAGACATGCCAACATGTCTGAAAGTGTCAGACCAACTGCAACAATGAGCAATTAAAGACATTTAAAGAGGATTTTAGGCAAAATGCCTGAAAAATCATAGAAACAATAATTAAAAATATGATTTGATGGATTATCACTTTCGACCAATAGGTGGCGCAGTTACAAAACTGATGTGATGTGGTCAGAGTGAAGTGACAATGACACATACAAAGATTGGTGTCAATATATCAAGGCATTGCAGAGATAAAGCCTTAATTATTGCTATTAGCATCATGCCTCAACTTTGCTGCTGCGCTATACGAAAACGGTTTCGTCTATCGACACGAAATCCATAAGTTTTAGTCGGCACGGTCTGGAGATGATACGATTCGATTTTGGTGAAAATCGGACAAACGGTCTAGGAGGAGTTCGAAAAAGTAGGTTTTGACTGAAAATCAAGATGGCGGACAGGAAGTTTGGCCAAATAAGGAAAACTTGGTATCTATGTTCTCGGCTTGACCCAAGAAATCTATTAAGACCCGTGGCATTTCAATAGCCAGATTTATTCAAAAGTTATTAGCCTTTTTGGAAATTTTGTTATAACTTTTGACCACTAGGTGGCGCTGTCTTGAAATATTTTGGTTGCCTTCAGGGGATGGTTCTGATGACACAATCTGAATTTCGTAATATTACACCAATGCATTTGTTTAGTATAGCATTTTATTTCACAAAACTGTATTGAAGTCAATGGGAATTTCATATTTTGTTCAATTATAGCGCCACCAAGAGGCTCAGTCCCACAATTTTTTTTACGTGTCCTCAGAGTGAGCCCATACATATGTGTGTCAATTTTGGTGAAAATATCTCAATTCACTTCGGAGTTATAGACATTTATATGAAAAAACACGAAAAAAATGACTGACACATGACTTTGATTGGAAATTAGTACCCCTAAACATCAATATTTTCGCATTTGGGCATTGGCGTATAGCTATCGACCTATGTTTCCAAACTTCTGACGGTGGTTTCGTCTCGATCGGACTAGCAGTTTCGAAGATATAGCCAAATGTTTTTTAAGCGCTAAATCACAACGCTACACAAACCGTAAGGCGAAACCTAGCATGTTTGGTATCGTGGGACTCGGCAACGATTCAGGACTCTAATGAGATGAGTCTCGTGAAAATAAGTCGACCACTCCCAAAGTTATAAGCATTTGGGAAAAAAAATTCACCACTAGGTGGCGCTGTTTCGAAACTTCTCAGGTTCCTTCTGGACATCGTGATGATGACCAATCCCAAGTTTCATAACAATTCGTTCATGCGTTCATAAAATACAGCATTTTAGCACATAATTCAAAATGGCCGACAGCCAAAATGGCCGATATGGTAAAATTGGACATCAGTCGACTCGGCATGTTGCCCTGAATCTAACAAGACCAATTTTATGATTTTTGGACAAACTGTTCAGAAGTTATAAGCAAAAATAGCCATTTTTCATATCTCCGGACCAGTAGGTGGCGCTGCGCCGAAACGCAGCATGTAGCCTCAGGTCATGCTTGTGATGACATGTACCAATTTTGGTCTGAATCCGATAAAGCGTTGCGGAGATACAGCCCTACGACTGTTTTTGCAAGCGCTACATAAAATTTGTTCGAGCGTTATTCGAAAACGGTTTCACGAATCAATTTGAATTCCATAACTTTTTGTCAGCACTACCGGAAGATGATCTGGTTCAATTTTCGTGCAAATCGGACAAACCGTCTAGGACGAGTTCGAAAAAGTAGCTTTTTCAGCACATTCAAAATGGCGGCCATATTTATATGCCGGAAAATGACGTCATACGGTGCAATCGAATCTGCATGAGCTCAGGAATCAGAGAAAAAAAGATTTTTTTTGTTTGGCCTTACGCTTCAAAAGTTATTAGCAAAATAAAAGTGAAAGTTTGGACAGGTGGTGGCGCTAGAGGGAATGACTTAGAAACACCAAAATTGGTGTATTTAATGTTGGGACTGTCCTCTATCAGAATGTCAAACCAAAACAACTTTCCCGCAATCGGTTCTATGGGCTGCCATAGACTCCCAGTTGGAAGAAGGAAGAATAATAATAAATATAGCTGCAAGCAGCCATTACCGGGGCCAAGCGCAAGTAGATGACAGGATATGCCAACATGGCTGAAGGTGTCAGACCAACTGCAACAATGAGCAATTAAAGACATTTAAAGAGGATTTTAGACGAAATGGCTGAAAAATCATAGAAACAGTCAATAAAAATATGATTTAATGCATTATCACTTTCGACCAATAGGTGGCGCAGTTACAAAACTGATGTGATGTGGTCAGAGTGAAGTGACAATGACACATTCAAATTTTGGTGTCAATATTTCAACGGATTGCAGAGATAACGCCTGAATAGTGCTTTTGGCATCATGCCTCAACTTTGCTGCTGCGCTATACGAAAACGGTTTCGTCAATCGACACGAAATCCATAACTTTTAGTTGGCACCGTCTGGAGATGATACGATTTGATTTTGGTGAAAATCGGACAAACGGTCTAGGAGGAGTTCGAAAAAGTAGGTTTTGAATGAAAATCAAGATGGCGGACAGGAAGTTTGGCCAAATAAGGAAAACTTGGTATCTATGTTCTCGGCTTGACCCAGGGAATCTATTAAGACCAGTGGCATTTCAATAGCCTAATGTATTCAAAAGTTATTAGCCTTTTTGTAAATTTTGTTATAACTTTTGACCACTAGGTGGCGCTGTCTCGAAATATTTTGGGTACCTTCAGGGGATGGAGCTGATGGCACATTCTGAGTTTCGTAATTTTACACCAATGTATTTGTTTAGTATAGCATTTTATTTCACAAAACTGTATTGAAGTCAATGGGAATTTCATGTTTTGTTCTGTTATAGCGCCACCAAGAGGCTCAGTCACACCATTTTTTTTATGTGTCCTCAGAGTGAGCCCATACATATGTGTGTCAATTTTGGTGAAGATATCTCAATTCGCTTCGGAGTTATAGACATTTATATGAAAAAACACGTAAAAAATGACTGACACATGACTTTGATTGGAATTTACTACCCCTAAACATCAATATTTTTGCATTTGGGCATTGGCGTATAGCTATCGACCTATGTTTCCAAACTTCTGACGGTGGTTTCGTCTCGATCGGACTAGCGGTTTCGAAGATATAGCCAAATGTTTTTTAAGCGCTAAATCACAACGCTACACAAACCGTAAGGCGAAACCTAGCATGTTTGGTATCGTGGGACTCGGCAACGATTCAGGACTCTAATGAGATGAGTCTCGTGAAAATAAGTTGACCACACCCAAAGTTATAAGCATTTGGAAGCATTTGGGGAAAAAAATTCACCACTAGATGGCACTGTTTCGAAACTTCTCAGGCTCCTTCAGGACATCATGCTGATGACCCATACCGAGTTTCGTAACGATAGGTTCATGCATTCCTAAAATACAGCATTTTAGCACATAATTCAAAATGGCCGACAGCCAAAATGGCTGATCTGGGAAAATTGGATATCAGTCGACTCAGCATGATGCCCTGAATCTAACAAGACCACTTTTATGATTTTTGGACAAACCATTCAGAAGTTATAAGCAAAAACAGCCATTTTTCATATCTCCGGACCAGTAGGTGGCACTGCGCCGAAACGCAGCATGTAGGCTCAGGTCATGCTTGTGATGATATGTGTTTAGTTTGGTCTGAATACGATAAAGTGTTGCGGAGATACAGGCTTGTGTCTGTTTTCGGAAGCGCTACATAAAATTTGTTTGCGCGGTATTCGAGAACGGTTTGACAAATCAACACGAATTGCATAACTTTTTGTCGGCATGGTCTGAAGATGATCTGATTCAATTTTCGTGGAAATTGGAGCAACGGCCTAGGAGGAGTTCGAAAAAGTAGGTTTTTTGAAAAATTCAAAATGGCGGAAAAATTATAATGACGGAAAATGACGTCATATGGTGCAATCGAATCGTCATGAGCTCAGGAATTAGAGGAAAAAAGAATTTTGTTTCTAGCCCTTGTGGTTCAAAAGTTATTAGCATAAACATGACTGCAACTTTGGACAGGTGGTGGCGCTAGAGGGAATGACTTAGACACACCAAAATTGGTGTATTTAATGTTGGGACTATCCTCTATCAGAATGTCAAACCATTACAACTTTCCCGCGATCGGTTCTATGGGCTGCCATAGACTCCCAGTCGGAAGAAGGAAGAATAATAATAATAATAATAAATATAGCTGCAAGCAGCCATTACCGGGGCCAAGCAGAATAAGACGACGAGACATGCCAACATGTCTGAAAGTGTCAGACCAACTGCAACAATGAGCAATTAAAGACATTTAAAGAGGATTTTAGGCAAAATGCCTGAAAAATCATAGAAACAATAATTAAAAATATGATTTGATGGATTATCACTTTCGACCAATAGGTGGCGCAGTTACAAAACTGATGTGATGTGGTCAGAGTGAAGTGACAATGACACATACAAAGATTGGTGTCAATATATCAAGGCATTGCAGAGATAAAGCCTTAATTATTGCTATTAGCATCATGCCTCAACTTTGCTGCTGCGCTATACGAAAACGGTTTCGTCTATCGACACGAAATCCATAACTTTTAGTCGGCACGGTCTGGAGATGATACGATTCGATTTTGGTGAAAATCGGACAAACGGTCTAGGAGGAGTTCGAAAAAGTAGGTTTTGAATGAAAATCAAGATGGCGGACAGGAAGTTTGGCCAAATAAGGAAAACTTGGTATCTATGTTCTCGGCTTGACCCAAGGAATCTATTAAGACCCGTGGCATTTCAATAGCCAGATTTATTCAAAAGTTATTAGCCTTTTTGGAAATTTTGTTATAACTTTTGACCACTAGGTGGCGCTGTCTTGAAATATTTTGGTTGCCTTCAGGGGATGGTGCTGATGACACAATCTGAGTTTCGTAATATTACACCAATGCATTTGTTTAGTATAGCATTTTATTTCAGAAAACTGTATTGAAGTCAATGGGAATTTCATATTTTGTTCAATTATAGCGCCACCAAGAGGCTAAGTCCCACAATTTTTTTTACGTGTACTCAGAGTGAGCCCATACATATGTGTGTCAATTTTGGTGAAAATATCTCAATTCGCTTCGGAGTTATAGACATTTATATGAAAAAACACGAAAAAAATGACTGACACATGACTTTGATTGGAAATTAGTACCCCTAAACATCAATATTTTTGCAATTGGGCATTGGCGTATAGCTATCGACCTATGTTTCCAAACTTCTGACGGTGGTTTCGTCTCGATCGGACTAGCGGTTTCAAAGATATAGCCAAATGTTTTTTAAGCGCTAAATCACAACGCTACACAAACCGTAAGGCGAAACCTAGCATGTTTGGTATCGTAGGACTCGGCAACGATTCAGGAGTCTAAAAAGATGAGTTTCGTGAAAATAAGTCGACCACACCCAAAGTTATAAGCATTTGAAAAAAAAAATTCACCACTAGGTGGCGCTGTTTCGAAACTTCTCAGGCTCATTCAGGGCATTGTGCTGATGACCCATACCACGTTTCGTAACAATCCGTTCATGCGTTCATAAAATACAGAATTTTAGCACAAAATTCAAAATGGCCGACAGCCAAAATGACCGATATGGTCAAATTGGATATCATTCGACTCGGCATGTTGCCCTGAATCTAACGAGACCAATTTTATGATTTTTGGACAAACTGTTCAGAAGTTATAAGCAAAAATAGCCATTTTTCATATCTCCGGACCAGTAGGTGGCGCTGCGCCGAAACACAGCATGTAGCCTCAGGTCATGCTTGTAAGTACAAGTACCAAGTTTGGTCTGAATACGATAAACCGTTGCGGAGATACGGCCTTACGACTGTTTTTGCTAGCGCTACGTAAAATGTATTCGTGCGTTTATCGAAAACGGTTTGACGAATCAATTTGAATTCCATAACTTTTTGTCAGCACTACCTGAAGATGATCTGGTTCAATTTTCGTGCAAATCGGACAAACCGTCTAGGACGAGTTCGAAAAAGTAGCTTTTTTTGAAAATTCAAAATGGCGGCCATATTTTTATGACGGAAAATGACGTCATAGGGTGCAATCGAATCGCCATGAGCTCAGGAATCAGAGGAAAAAATAATTTTGTTGATTGGCCTTACGGTTCAAAAGTTATTAGCAAAGTAATAGTGAAACTTTGGACAGGTGGTGGCGCTAGAGGGAATGACTTAGAAACACCAAAATTGGTGTATTTAATGTTGGGACTGTCCTCTATCAGAATGTCAAACCAAAACAACTTTCCCGCAATCGGTTCTATGGGCTGCCATAGACTCCCAGTCGGAAGAAGGAAGAATAATAATAAGAACGGGAACAGATACAATAGGTGCCTCCGCACCTTCGGTGCTTGGCCCCTAATAATAATAATAATAATAAGAACCGGAACAAAAACAATAGGTGCCTCCGCACCTTCGGTGCTTGGCCCCTAATAATAAGAACGGGAACAAAAACAATAGGTGCCTCCGCACCTTCGGTGCTTGGCCCCTAATAATAAGAACGGGAACAGATACAATAGGTGCCTCCGCACCTTCGGTGCTTGGCCCCTAATAATAATAAGAAACGGAACAGATACAATAGGTGCCTCCGCACCTTCGGTGCTTGGCCCCTAATAATAATAAGAACGGGAACAAAAACAATAGGTGCCTCCGCACCTTCGGTGCTTGGCCCCTAATAAGAACCGGAACAAACACAATAGGTGCCTCCGCACCTTCGGTGCTTGGCCCCTAATAATAAGAACGGGAACGAAAACAATAGGTGCCTCCGCACCTTCGGTGCTTGGCCCCTAAAAATCACCAGAATAGATATACATATAAAAGGTGTTTGTGTGCCTGATGACACATGACAAAACAAGTAGCAAAACAAGTTTCAGAACATTAGCTCATTCGGTTCTTTGTTCAATAGGAGGGAAGTGTAGACGGTGATAAATGAAACACCAATTAGCAATATAACTCAGGCGTCTGACTCATTCTTTCAATGAATATGTGTGCGAATATGACCAGACTGGGTGAAATGTGTGTAGTCCTGTGTGCGCTAATGTTTTTGAATGCCACTGCCACATGGATCAAGAAAGGCGTGAGCAGTCAGTCGCACTGCAGATGTGTTGAAAAGAGGGAATAAAAAAAACAAAAACAGTCGTCACCAACATGCGAGGTGCAGCGGGATAATGACTCTGCTCGTGTCAACAGGCTGACAAAATAGCATGCTTGACTTCACACGTCGTCCAAGCCTGCAAAGCTCCAAGTCCAACGTGTCCTCTTATTATTCTGGGAACCATCTGGTCTCCCCACAGCTGCCAATGCGCGAGGCACGCGCCGGCCCGAGGGCAACGCCACCATCATCACGCACCACCGAGGCTCACATGCCACCACAACCTGCTCTTCCCTGCCACTCTGACATGGAAATTCTGTTAGGCTTCAGCCGATCAGAGCCATCAACTATGCATTCCCATGATCTGTAGCCCTTGAAAGAGACGTAATTCCGGCCTCCACCTAAAGATGGCAGTAGAGTCTCAGCTACAGCACACAGCACAGGCTGCATGCTAGTGAATTATTTACGTCTTTCCAGGACTATTTGTTTTGTTTATCCTTTATATAGTGACACATAGAGTTTCGGGTGTAATAGAAAGTTCGCTGGTAATAACGTGGGCGAGAGGGGGTTTGTCATAATTGTGTTTTGAGTCTAAAGAAATAGTGTGAACTTGAAGAGAAATTAATTTGTGTCTCTTCCTCCAGTGCAGATGCAGCTGATAAAGGAGCAGACTGCCTTATTTTGCCATTAATTAGTTTTCCCAGGTGCAAACGTACAGCCGTCGGATTGGCCAACCGTGTGTGTGTGTGTGTGTTGTCTTTTGTGTATGTCTACTCTGATGAGTCATAGCCCATATGGGTAGTTTACTATTTTCATTTCACCATTACTGATGAGGTCTGCTGTGTGTAAATGGGGTGGTTTATTATCACGGCCACACTTGACTTCCTGGAGAGGATTTGTTTTTGTCTTAGTGACACACCAAAATTCACTGCAACATTTTTTTACTCAGTATTTTTGTCTTATATTCCAAGACAACGTCTAAACTTCTTGAATTAAGTTTATTTTCATGCACTTTGGTATGAAGCTTCCTAGTATGAAACATAATTGTAAGTTTTCAATACGATAACACTAATGGTAAACACATTTATTGAGGTTAATGCTTAAAAGCATAAAACAATTTGCTAATGGGATGATAAAAATAAATTTAGTTCAAGATCCAATGCCGCATTTATTTGATCAAAAAAGTAACATTGATTACATTTTTCTATTTTAATATTTTATAATGTAAGTTATTCCTGTGATGCAGAGCTGAATTTTCAGCATCATTTCTCCAGTCTTCAGCGTCACATCTTCAGAAATCATTCCAATATGATGATTTGCTGCTCAAGAAACATTTCTGATTATTAGCAATGTTGAAAACAGTTGTGCTGCTTCATTTTTTTTATTTTTGGAAGCCGTGATACATTTCATTCAGGATTCTTCGATGACTAGAAAGTTCAAAGAACAGCATTTATTTGAAATAGACTTTACTGTTACTATTGTCACAATTTGTATTAAATTTTTTTGGATTACAGTAATGACAACTTCTTTATAATAATGTGTAAACCTACCTATTGTCATGAAAAAATGTCACAATACAAAAAAAAAAAAAACTCTAGTTTTAAAATATAGGCATCATTTTCTGAATGCAAAATATAATTTCTTACATTTTTCTATTGATTTTGGTTTAAATTATGACCAATGTTTTTGGCAGGTTTTATGAGATTCTCTCATTAGTATATGATAAATATCCAACTTTCCTGTTGGTTTTGCTCTTGTGGCTGTGTGGACAATACAGATCAGGTAGCATAATCACAAGAACATGTTGATCCACATTGAGCTGTCATTCAAGACATCTGTGATAAATTATCTCACCATAATCAAATAGATGGGAATGATTAGAATAGTAATACACACAGATCACAAGTCATATCTTAATATCTCACTCAATTGTCTCTTTCTGACTGCAATGACTTCAAATGGAAAGCAAACTAAAGCTTTTGCTTAAAAGAGACATAAGAAAAAGCCTCAATTTGCTTTCCACTTGATGTCATTGATGTCCGTGAGAATCTAATGTTTTTTTTGTTTGTTTTTTTCAGATATCTCTCTTTTCAGATGTTTCTCCTGCAGTAAAAGACCCCATTCATCTCAATATAGCCCCATTCACACAGCGCTTTGAACCCGGCAAATTGCCGGCAAATTGCCGGAACGCCTTCTGTGTGAACGCAAACACGACCCGGGTTTAATGCCGGGATCGATGCCGGGTTGGGGACCTAGTAACATTGCCGTGTTCAGTCCCGGAACGCGCGCTGTGTGAACAAAAGCCGTAATAATGCCGTGTCGTAGTGATGACGCTGAAGCCGGGATCGTTCGCCAGCTGTGAAACGGTACGAAATGCGCAATTTTATGATCGAATCAGAGAAATAAATGCACAAGCGTGGTTTCTCGAGAGAGAAATCGCAGCTCATAAGCAAACTGAAGACGCTGCTGAGACATTACAAGTCACATCGATGTCACGTGTCTTTCCGGGACATACACGGGTTGTGTGTGAACGCGCTCTCTGATTCCGGAAAATCACTGGCAGTGTGAATGAACCAAATCAAATGAACCCGGGTCAAATCCCGGGTCACTTTATCCGTGTATTTTCCGGAATCTCTGTGTGAAAGGGGCTTATGAGTCTTTTACAGAAGAGATCTCAACAGTATCTCAAATTGTGCTCAGATTTGCCAAAAGTCTGCAAAGGTTGGACAGTTGTCTCATGGTATTTTAGGAGAAGCACCTATAGTGAATTATGACTGAAATCTCTTTTAAGGATCCAAAGCTATGAAAAAGCAGAACCAGAAGC
This sequence comes from Rutilus rutilus, assembly GCF_951802725.1. Classification (NCBI taxonomy): domain Eukaryota; kingdom Metazoa; phylum Chordata; class Actinopteri; order Cypriniformes; family Leuciscidae; genus Rutilus; species Rutilus rutilus. Next base: position 42,722,720 of record NC_140221.1, on the reverse strand, counting down.
AGAGTGAGAAAGGAGAAAATCACTCTCTCCATCTATTTCCATCCCATCGTGAGATCGCAGACAAGAGAAGAGCCACAGTAAGAGAAAAGGCAGAAGAAAGATGACGTGGGCTCAAAAGATCGGCCTAGGTTAAGGCTAAAGATCAGGGAGGAGCCACAGCACATCCCAACAACAGTAATACACTATTTCTCTGGGCTTCCCCAGTCTCTCGATCTTTCGCTCTCCCACACACAGATCTACCTACAGGCACCTCAGAGCACAACATGGTTATCAGGGGAAACGAGTCAGGGTTAAGTGAAAGTTTCACTTAAGTGCTGAGTAATATGAGCATTAATATGAGGGAAAGTTACTTTTAAATGTAATGCGTAAGAATATTAAGTTACCCCCTAAAACAGTAACTAATCGCGTTAGTGGAAAGTAATGTTACGTTACTTTTACATTACTTTTTCTCATCTGGACTGGGCTTGCTTTTTTGTTTTTTGTTTTTAAATTTTAAATTTGTAGTTACATTTTTGGCAAATGTAAAGGCTCTTTTACACCAAAAGTAACATGAATAGGCCTCGGGTTGAAGGAAATGCAAATTCACACCTGAACAGTAGAGGGCGCTGCTCAAACAAACCTTTCAGCTGAATCCAAAATCACATTCTGTCTTGATTAGGTACTTATTTTGAATAAGTAATTACTTTATGACCGCTAAAAAAGTACATTCTATATAGTATGAATGTTATCTAGAGACGTACTACATTCGCCATGCTGTCATTATCACGTGACCTTCCAGCGTCAGTTGTGTTGTGTCACCGTCATTCACAAATCTTCTCCCGTGGCCTCATGCGATAGTATAGTGTCCATCATAAGCATACTTCAGAATTTGTCCGGAAGTAGTACATCATCCGAGTACTTTTTGCCTACTCTTTTATGAGCACTGTGAATTCGGACATACTTCTTTTGTCACATACAGTTTTTCGCCTGCTATAGCCTATATTAGGGAAGTATTCGATTTCAAGTGCAGCCGAAAGTTCAACACTCTTACTTTAATCAATGAAAAAAGAAAAAGAAAAAAGATTAAACACCAATGTGGTTTATCTAAAGTCATTTTGCTTATTAGTTAAATTGCATCATTAAGGGTCTGCAGCAAAGACATTACTTAATAAAATGAGATTAAATACATAAAGTATATTCGTGTAATTTAACATTTACTGTATATTGCAGGTTTGTGTAATATTCTGAGTTTTTCTTTCACTGCTTTTATTCATTTTGAGGAATAGTGGATCTGTTTTTGTGCAAGCGAGATGAGTATATGCATGCTCATGTTATTGTAGTCTTGATCTAGAATAACCATCATGTTTACACAGCACACACACACCGCCTCTGCATTTACTCACGATTTCCCTTTACATGGGGACAGCCAGGAGAGCTGTCAGTTGACAAAAGGGCAAAGAAAGTAACTTGCATTACATATTTGTAAAAGTAACTGTTGTATTTTAAAAGTAATGTCTTTACTTGTTAAAATTAATCTGATTAAGTAACTCGCATTACTTACTGGGCTTGTCAGTTTAACCTCATGAATATCCCAATGTTTACACACTCTACAACTGATTCAAATGAACAGCTTTCTTGTGTGTTTTAGCTGTTGGAGGGCATATCAGGAAGGCCTGTGTGATTCTGGTGGCTAATTTAAGTACATTTTTGTTTATTTGTCAGTGGTCTTTAGACTTTGTACTGTTGCGCCATTAGAAATACCATATTTGAATACATGTTTTCATCAGTATGGTTAATTTATTCCATGTCTAATAATTGGGGGTTTCCAAGTGAGTGGTCTTTGTCCGGTAACTGACCCATGTACAACATGGTACTTTTTTTCAGTACAAACCTAAAAGTAATGATGAATTTCAAGGTGGTGACTTTAGTTTATACAGTAACAAAGGGTTCTCTGGTATCAACACAATTTCATGACATGATTTGGGAACCAGGACATTATACACATATCCAAATATAAACTTTATCGTGCATACTTTTAGTGCGTAGATTAAAGCATGCAAATTGGGACATCTAGCATTTGCCATGAGTGTTACTGACCCAATGAAATGGTTGACGAATACAAATTTCTTCCATGTGTTGACATATTTCGTATTGAGAATTGGGATGTTACACTACATCAAAGGCCTCGTCCCTTATTTTTTAAATCACATACAACAACCATGATTTTCTACTTGCTATTTACTAGTTCGATTTGTCTGCAACCTCTGCATAAAAATTTTTACTTTCACATTGTGTTTTTACTGGAATTCATCACATTCAGTCAGATAGTGGCATACTCATCTTTCATCCAATCTTTTCAACTGGATGCCGTAAATCCCGCATTTACAGCTACAGGGAATTTTATTGCACAGAAATATACATTTGCCAATGAGTCATGAGTATTTTTGCTTTTAAATGTGTACAGTGTATCTGTTGAAAGTTACTTTAGTCACCAGCATATTGCAGACCTCAAAGCTAACAGATGTGGGCTGTTTTAATCTCATGGAGTTTTTACAGTGCTGTTGGCCCTGTAATGCAGATATTCTAATTCGAAATGAATATGTATGTCATGTTAATTTGCCTTCCAGTTCCATTACCTCTCTTCCCATTGAACAAATCAAATGAAAGCAGCACTGTCAGCAATGGTTTGCTTTGTAGTTGAAGACACAACCCCACTAAAGTACTTAGTGTGAATTCTCAAGAGGGTTGAACTGTTAAGACATGAGGGGGCTGCTGCCCTATATGATGATGTATGCAAAAATTGTTCAAAGCTGCAGGCATCCGATCGGAGTTTCGCATGGCAACAGCTGAAAGTCACAGTCAAGCAATATAAGAATGTTATTAACCTTTCCATACCTCTTCATCATTATAATGCAGTTCCTCATAATGTTACGCTCGTACTTATAAAGCGGTTTTGTATTTAAGAGATGGAGGGACACGGAAATAGAGGTGGAACTGAGATGCTTTAAATCTCCAAGAAATTCAGTAGAATCTGATAAAAAAAATTGTGATTCTGTCTGCGATTGAAGCCTAACACCATCCATTTAATCTTTTGAAATGTCTCCTCCAAACTGACAGGTACGCTAACACACAAACGCATGCAAACATTGATTTAAAGTTCAGGGTCTAAAGAACTGGAGCTAAATTTCCACAAAGAAGTTGAAAATGACTTTGAGAGCTAATATTTTGGCTGGGCATAGACCCAATGTATTGATTCTTTCACCATGTCATCATTACTGTGCATTTAGAGACTGACAGCCAATTGAGTTTGTTTGTCGCATGCTCAAAATGTTGCAGTGATATGATATTTTCCATTCAAGCCACCATGTTGAAGTGAGCAATAAGACATGGCTGTACACACACATTATTGTATTGTGGAAATTTTTAACTGACTTAATACACTGACAGTCATTCATGCTACGCAGTACCTTTTAAAATCTCCTTTTTTTTTGGAAAAGATGCTTGTGACACAGTTAAAAGAAGTATTTCAATAAAAGGGATTTGCAGACTTTCAGAAATCTTCATTTTAAGTGTGTCACTTCAACTTTAGCATAATTAAAAGAATGGAAATAAAATTAGGTTATTGATAAGTCACTTACAAGGGGCTTTAACTTGAAATTGATTGACATCTTCTGTATTATTATTATATTTATATATATATTTTATCAAACGTGCAGTGATTTAGAGTGATGCAAACCAACTAACCGCCAAACATTATAGAATTAATCAAATCTGGTGATGCTTACTAATGTTTGAGCTGTTGTGATGTCACTTCCTGGAGGATGATGTCATTCAGAAACTGGCTTTTAGTTAAAAGGGATTTTACACCATCTATAAGTAAAACTAAGGAGATGCAAAAAAATTATTAGCAATTAAAACAATATTCGCAAGAAAACAATTCAAAGTATTGACATTAATTAAAATTCAGGGTTAAAGCCTATTCTCTTAATTGTGATATTGCGTGAAGAAGCTCAGGCTCGGCAGACGTGACGTGAAGAAGCTTCTTCACACCATCCCTGCCGAGTCTGAGCGTTCTGTCTGTTATTCCTGTGTCCTTGGATTTTTCCTTTTGCCTGTGTCCCTGTGACCTTGTTATTGTTTGGACTGATTAGTCTGGGCAAAGGATTATGGGAAATGTAGTTTGTGGATGTGTGGTGATTGTCCGGGTTGGAGTGCCCTCTGATGGTTATCCCGGGCACTCTCACAGGTGATCATTACAGAGGTAAAAAACAACAACAATAACACACAAAAAAGTTGGCTATACTTTTAAATGTTTTTCTGATGCAAGACTTTTATTTTGAAAGACATGCGTGACAGACGCAGTTAAGTAAAGAATGCCTGAGATTGAGAAAAAGGCGTTGTCCAGATTCAGTATCTGCTGTCAGATTAGATGTTGTCAGGCTATATGTCAGTGTCATTAATGTTACATTATTTTTGTAACTTGTCTCTTTCTGAGGTGAGAAAAACGAAAATGTCCTGCCCTGTCAGGCTTTATACTGTGCTCATCATAGCCTCACACAATATATCACTTCCCTACCCATGGGATCCCAATCCCAATGCAGCCCTCAACCCAAAGGTCTCCCGTTTGAGCCCTTGAGAGCTGCACACTTCCCTTATCAGCGCTGTGCTCTTGAGCAGGGCACTTAACCCTACAGATGCTCCAGGGAACTGTTCCTGAAATAAGTCAATTGCTTTAGATAAGAAGCTCCTGGTAAAAACAAAACACAGGCACTATTTGAATTCTCTCTCACCTTATGTAGCACACGTACATCACGTAGACGTCTATTTGATGTGCGTGTTTACATCTGGAAGACGTATTTTTAGAGTGTTTGCTCATCTGCAATACGTTTCCTGTCAGATGTCAAATATACGTTTAGAAAATGTCTTTAAGATGTTAATGATTTAGAATGTATGTAAAACTGACATATTAAAGACGTCTATCAGATGTTAGTAAGCAGCAGATGCTTTCCAGATGAAGTGACCTTTAATAGACATCTTGCAGACGTACGTGTGCTGTCTAGAAATGTAACTTAATGACGATACTGCACATTTTAGGGCTCTTGATTTTTGTCTGTGCAATCAAATCTGAGGCTGCCAAAGAGTACACACAGTATAAACTGAAATTCTGTATAACTTTAATTTAATTCGATAGTCCACTTTAGACATTCTACTAGTGACTTTTCAACTATGTTAACTACCAGTCATTAGAGTAGGCTATTAGTGGACTGTCTTAATATCTGCTAACACTTATTTTAAGGTGAAGTAGTTAAATGTTTTTACTCAAATAAGTACAGAGTAATATTAATTAACTATATACTTACTATAGAGATACAGTTAAGGCCATTGCACACTGAGTCCGAAATTCGCATCCGAAATTTTCGCACGTTAAAAAAAAAATTCGACCTCACGTTATGTCAATCATGCTTGCACACTGTCTGCGAAACTTTCGTCCGTAAAAAAAAAATTCGGATTGGGTTCGATTTTCTGCATTTTTCGCATCCACAGCCAGTGTTTTGTGAGGTTTTTTGAAAATTCAGAGCCACCGTACAAGCGAACGACAAAATCCAGAATGACGTCTGACAAGTTGATACACTTCGTCTCGCAGCACAAGTACTGTATGAAAAACAAAATGCGGATTACAAAGACACTGAATAAAATATAACCTGTATACAGCTGTTCTGTCTGCCCAGCGCTTCTGCCGGCCGCGCGTGTGTGTGTGTGTGTCCGTCCATAGATATACTGCCAGTTTCTGTTCAGGATCGATTGGTTCACGGAAATTGGTGGTCTTCTTTTTAATATGTGGCTCCAGTATCGCTAGCAAAGCATCAAACTGTTCCACTGACATTCTGAGGTAAATTTTGAATCGTTTGGGATAATTTCGCAACTCCTTGATAAGGAGGTGAAACTCTCCTTCCTCTCGGCGCAATCTCAGGATTGGATGGACCCAATATTTCCTCTTTCTTTTTCTCTTTTTAAGAAGAAAGAGGGCAACAAATTCATCCTCACTGCTTGACGAATCCATTTAGTATTTTTTGCGTTTTTTTCCGCAAAGGTTTAATAAATACGCATCGGACTCAGTGTGCAAGGTTTCTGTGCGTGACGAATTTTACTGCTGACGAACACGAAAAAACGCATACGAAAATTTCGGACTCAGTGTGCAATGGCCTTTAGGGTAGGAGTTTGGTTTAGGGTTAGTTACTGTTATTACTATGTAGTAACATGTAACTATGTCACCTTAAAAGAAAATGTTACCCTTTATTTTGATACTTTCCCAACAGACATAGATAAAGACTATAAGTAACTTTGATATATAAGATGGCTATAAAGTCAACTGATTCTACTAAACCAAACCATAACCTAACAGTGTACTAATACTCTAATTAGATTTAGTAGAATGTGTAAAGTGGACAATCAAAATAAAGTGTGGTAGTACAATGTAGTTACATTGTACTTCGTCAAATAAGTACTAAGTAATGTTAATTACTAAAATGTACTTACTAAAGAGTTACGGTTAGGGGTTGCACTTTATTTTACAGTACATGCACTTACAGTGTACTTACCTAAGAAAATACTGTAATATAAGGTAAGTACATGGGTTAAGGTTATGTTTAGGAGTAGTTATTTTAATAACTGTAATAAGCACATTATATATGGGAAACAGGACTGTAAAATAAAGTGCTACCACTTTTTGTTTCAAAGAAGCCTCATGTAAATAAACAGGAAAATATCACTAATGTTGTGAAATGCATCAATTATGAAACAAATTCAATTTCAGCTGTGAAGCAGCTCTATCCCCCTTATTTTTTACTGCAAGATTTGGCACAGCCATTTGTAACTTGAATGTGCAAGGCTCTCGCTGTCATCCACTTCCAGTTATTTTACCTTTACAAAACAGTCCATTATGCTGCTTTATATTGCAAACTGGTATTTGTAATGTTATTTTAATTTATTATCACAATCATAAAAAACACTGGTTTGTATCGCAAATAGTTTTACCATTTACTGCACTTTGTTATTCTTCTAGTTATTTAGCTATAGCGGCCTCTATTTACTCTCGCACATTCACAGAAAATGGCTTCTATTTTACAAAATAAGGTGTATAGAAAACAATAGTGTCATTATTCAGCTCATGTTGATTCATTTCAAAGTTAGTGTCATCATGCTCCCCGGTTCAAATGTTGTTCTCATCTGTTTCAGTGCAGTAAAATAATATATCTGGAAATGAATGGTCTTTTAAAATATTGTGAAGTTATCATCTCAGAAAATAAATATTGTTATTTTGCATCTAATCCACTTTTGTGTATAAAGTTCCTAGTCTAATTAGTCACAAGATGATGCATGATTTGTGTAATCTGTGACATGGTAATGAAGATTAAGTTGAGTGCATTGCATTGTGGGATACAGCACTCCTTGCAGAGAGATTTGCAGAATGTGCACAGACAATACAGACTGAGGAAATGTCATGCTATAATAGAATATAACCGCTGTTTATCGTTTTATATGAAAAGGTCATTTATTTGTTTTATTGTTTTAAAGTATTGGTTCAGAAGCACACTTTAATTTTTAATTTTTAACATCATATATTTCCCTCCTGAGACTGTAAATCCAAAATGACATTTGAAAAACATCACATTTCCTGTCATTAAATGTCAAGCATGTGCTTAACTGCTGAATAGATGCTTGTGTCTTAGTGTAAGTGAACAGATATGATAATGAGTTTTTTATTTTGGCGTTTTTTTTTTTTTTTTTTTTTGTCTCAGATATGTCTTGAAGTATTGCAATGGATTTCTGCTGTGGCAAGCCAGTGAGGGTGAAGAAATTAATAAGATTCACATTTCTGCAAAGTGGATAAACTGCAGAATTGCTTGTGACACATTATTATTATTATTTTTAAATCCCCTGGCTCTTTAAAAAAAAAATCATAATCCATCTCTCCTGGAGAATGGACATTTGTGAGTCATTTCTTGCATTTCAGCATGTACATAATTTTAATTCATGCATCATTACAATAATGTCAAAATGGATTATTACTGATGGCCACCATTTAGAGTAAATTGCATATCTTTAATTGGATATATTGTCTGATAAAAGTATACATAAGGTTATATCTGTATCTTGTTTGTTATAAAGCATACTGTATCAGTATGTCACTGATGGGATGCACTATCAAGGAACAAGACATTTTTTAGAGTGGTCTTTCCTTATGCCATGATGACAGGGGATTGCCGGGTTTTCCTGGTGGTTGCAAGGGGGTTTCTGGGTCAAATCACCTTTATTTACTGTATACCGCTTTACACAATACAGATTGTTTCAAAGCAGCTTTACAATGATAACAGGAACATCATGCATTTCGGCTATTGTTCAGCTGAAGTCAGTTCAGTGTTGATTCAGTTCTGTTCTAAATATAATTTAATCTATAAAGCAGGGGTGCCCAATCCTGCTCCTGGCGATCGACTGTCCTGCACAGTTCATCTCCAACCCTAATCAAACACACCTGAAGCAACCAATTAAGGTCTTCAGAGCACGTCAGGATCACTTGAAAATTAAAGGCAGGTGTGTTTGATTAGGGTTGGAGATGAACTGTGCAGGACAGTCGATCGCCAGGAGCAGGATTGGACACCCCTGCTATAAAGCAATTCTGCAAAACAAATTTGTCATTATTCAGCTCAGTTCAGTTCTCATACAACAGTGTTAGTAAAGTCAGATCAATAATATTGTAAAATATTAAGTGTCCCCAACTAAGCAAGCCAGCGGCGAAAACCCCATCAGGTGACAGAATGGAGAAGAAAATCCTTGGGAGAAACCTGACTCAATTCAGGGGAGTCAGTTCCCCTCTGGCCAACGAATAAACACGGTGTGATTATGATTCAGGCGGCATCACAAGTCAGAATTCAGATTGGGATCAGTAGCATTCAAATATTCATCCAGTTCCTTTTACTTGAAGATCGATTCATCACGCCGGTACCGAGCTAAGCATGGCCATAGGGTCTGTGTGGAGGGCCTGTCTGGTTCCTGATGTCTCTGCTGAGGATCTGTGTCGATGGCTGTCATGCTGATGAGGCCTTGACAGAGGATCGTCTTGTAGACACGGTCTTTGCTGACTGGGTGTTTGCTGGGATGTTCTAAGAGGTTGTTAAGTGGTTGCTGGTCTGTTTATTGGTGGTTGGTGGCTAGGTGGTTTTGTACTGGTCTAAGTCACAATCTCTGTGATATCCTGGTCTTTAGATATGGCTTAGTTCTGTGTCTGTAGGATTTTTTTCATTGCATTATCAGGTGAATATCCTAAGTGCAATCACTTAGAAAAGTAATTGCACACTTCTCCTCAACAAGCCACATGATTTGAAGAATCATTCATGTCTGTAATAGAATTTTTTTGCAAGTTACACACTTACGTTTAATAAATGAGGTTGGGCATTTGTAGAATAAAATAGCATAATAGAATAGAATAGCAAAATAATTTTTCTTTTAGCAATAACAGCTAATAACTGGAACTGTTTTTTTAAAAGGGGTCTTATAATGCTCTTTTCACAAGATGTAAAATAAGTCTCTGTTGTCCCCAGAGTGTGTATGTGAAGTTTTAGCTCAAGATTCCCCACAGATATTTTTTATAGCATGTTAAAATTGTCACTTTTTAAGGGTGACAAAAACGTGCTGTTTTTGTGTATGTCCCTTTAAATGCAAATGAGCTGCTGCTCCTGGCACAGGGGGCGGAGCTTCAAGAGCTTGTGTGTTAGCAGCTCCGATTACCTCACACAGACACACACTAAACATGTTCAAACCGGAGTTGGACAATGATGGAGAGACTCAAGAAGAAGTGACAACATGTAGAATGCAACATTTCCGAATGTTTAGTTGATGAATTAAGTCCCTACCAGCCGTTTGTTGTAGTCCTTAAAAAATGATTTCTGTAAAAGAAAATATCTCCCCTTGCTTTGAACTTTGAGCGTCGTAATTTTGCAGATGTTGTTTATGATCAAACAGCAATATTGCACACTAACTAAAGTTAAAAAAGTGAAATCATAATCAACCACCCCTTTAATACAATTCAATATACAAAATTATTCATCTAATTTCATTGGAGCTGTGACATAGTGGTCAGCTTTGAGTCTGGCATTCAGCAAGTCTCAATCTCTTTCCAATAAGTTCCTGTCACTCTCTATTTTAGGTCAGAGAAGAAAAGTTCTCAAATGCTTATGAATTCCTGAAAATAATAAAAGACATTTTTCGGATTGACAGTTGAGATTCGCTGTCCTTTAACGGACACACCGCAACAGCAATTTAATCCAAAGACCAGAAACGTGTCCTGACCAGAGCTTTAGCTTTACTGCACGGACAGTTGGAAATCAAAATGGCATGCTGTCCTGTTATTTGTCAGTGGATTTGTTAACACTGACAAGCACAACCTTTTATTGATACAGCCACGAGGACAACCGCTGAGCAAGAAGTGTTATAACCTTTGGAAATATCAGACAGACCATCATATTTTCTGCTTAAGGCGTTTTCAAGTAGTGCCAAAAGCTCCTGCTTGGGCTCAAATATGGTACCGCTCTCTACAGCAAATGATCATTTCAAGGAGATAAGTGTGTTAATAATTGATGACATCATTTTATGACAATTTAAAGATTGTTTTCCCTTCTCCACTTTCTGTTCTGTAGGCTCTCCATTTGGCTTTGCGTTGACACCGTTCACACACACGCAGATGATAAAGCCGAACAAAGCTGTCTGTGTTTCAGCATTCTTCATATTTTATTCAAAAACAAAATGAGCAAGATTGCTTTGTTTATCTGCATAGCTTCCTCAACATCGTACTGAAGCATTCTTTTGAAAACAGCCGTGCCGTATATACACAAGGGATGGGGGATTTCTCGTTATTGCATCATATCCAGAGCTGACAAGAATTCTCTGTGTTGTATGGAGATTGCTCTCCATAAGTTCTTGATATACAGTAGTCAAGATGTCACCTACCATGTCAATCCCTCTCAGGAGGATCGGTGACAAAGTTTCGGGATACCTTTTTGATAACAACGTTTTTGTTAGTAACTGTTGGCCTTTATATCCTGAAAAGATGATAAGATAGTACCCGTGAATTTCCATGTTTTTCAGGATGTTTCCAGCCATTCTGTCACGTTTGTTTTTGGTTTAATTTCATGTTCTTGTGTCATTATTATTTTGAAATTTAGTCATGTTTCTATGTTCTTTGTCATGTGATTCCTTGCCTTCATGTGATCATGTCTTGTTTGACAAAAAAGATCTAACTAACTTCTTCTGATTGGTTGTTTCAGGTTATCTGTTTCTCTGTTCTGTTTTGTGATTGGTTCATTGTTTATTCACACTTATTCCTTGTTAGTCAGTAGTCTTAGGGCCCTATTTTAACGATCTGAAACGCAAGTATCAAGCGCAAAACGCAATTAACTTTGTGGGCGGGTCTTGGGCGCTGTTGCTATTATACCGGCGGGATAAATGACTCTTGCGCCCGACGCAAATCTAAAATGGGTTGGTCTGAAGTAGCTTCATTATTCACTGGTGTGGTTTGGGCGTAACGTGAAATAAACCAATCAGAGCGACATCTCACATTCCCTTTAAGAGCAGACACGCTTTTTCCATGGCGGATTGGTATTGTAACGGCGGATTTGCCAGGCGCGCGCCAGGAGTGGTTCACAGCTGAGGAGAGCAACGTTCTCGTCACGGCCGTAAAACACAGAGAAGTGACATTGGGGATGGGAGAAACCCACCCAAATTAACTTCGGTTAAACAGGCGTAAAATAATTTGGGTAATGTGTAATGTATGCTTTTATAATAAATTGTCAAAAATGAAAACTGCTGCTTCTGTGTAGATGAGAGAATCAAAGTGTATGCGCGTTGTGCACACGCTACATTGATTATGGCCAAGCATGCGCCCTTAAAATAGCATATGAATAACATGCGCAACGCGCCACTGACTTTAAACTAGGTTTTGTCGGTCAGTAGCGGAATTGTTTTCTAAACCTGCAAAATAGCATGAGGGAACGTTTGCGCCGGAACACGCCTCCTCTTTGCGCTGAACCGCCCCCGGGAGAGCAAGTTCATTCCCTAGTTTACCGGCGTGCGTCTGTGGAGGGAAAAGTCCGCTGTGCGCGGGTGCAAAATAGGAATGATACATGCGTCGTTGTACAAAGTCAATTGCGCTGGGTGCAAGATAGGGCCCTTATTGTTTAAATAACCCTCATGTTACCATTGTTCCTTGTCTAGCTTTGTTTGTTGTAACTGCTTTTTGGTGAGTTTCTGGTTTCATGGATTATGGTGAAGTTTATTTTTAAGTTCATGTTTATTTCATGCCAAGTCTTTGTTTTGTTTTTGTGTCTGTTCAAGTTTGAGATTTAAATAAACTGCACATACTTTCTACTATATATATATATATATATATATATTTTTTTTTTTACTGAGAGTGAGATCCTCAGAGTAGCAGAGGCAGTATGTGTGTGCTGACGTACGTTTACATTTTTTGCCATTTAGTATGAATACTGTTATCTATAAGCTAGTGTGCTCCAAAACAATGACAAATTTCACATTTAGAAGATCTAAGCATTCAAAACTTACCGTCTCTCACTTTGCAAATATGGATCAATGATTTCAGTGACATCGCTCTACACTTCAGCTTCTCATCAGATTTTCTGTCCAATCAAATGCTGCTTTCTAGAATCTGAAGCAAACTAAACTGGTGGAGCTGTTCGATATCTCCCGTCCTGTCTTCCTGTTTCAGTGGAAATTACTGCAACACATTGAATGATGCTGCATGTTTAAAAGCACTTCAGTCGGCCTTTAACAACAAAATGTTTTCCTTAAACAGATTGTTCAAAATTTTTTATTCTCTCATCATTTATTCACCCTTTTGTCAGTCCAAACCTGTATGACTTTCTTTCTTCTGTGGAGCACTATAGAAGATATTTTGAGAAATGGAATGACAATGGTAACCAAAACTGTTTGGTTACTAACATTCTTTTAGAATATCTTCTTTTGTGTTCTGTAGAAGAAAGAAAACCACATGGTTTAGAACAACATGAGTAAAAGATGACAGAATGTTCATTTTTGGGTGAGGTATTTAAAAATAATTAAGCAAACTGAGCTTTTTTTATTCAGTGAAAAGAGTGAAAGAGATAGATGGTGATTTTCTTTCCTCTGCACAAATCCACTCAAGCACATGCTTGACTGATACACAACTGAGTAAATGAGATGCAAATACTACACTGTTGCATTCGCATGCGTTCAGTTTACAGAAAAGCTTTTACCATCTGATCTTCCGGCAAAGGCATAAGAACAATCCCCCCGCTTGCAGACTTGGCTAAAGTTGACATTTCGTCTGTTGCTAAATCAGGTTTCATGTAAAGCAGAAACCAAACATACAGCAACAAAGAGACTGGCGGTTGGAGACACTATACATAATTCAGCAGTTGTGTGTGTTTGGAGAAAAATTGGGTTGCTTTGAAAAGCATTTATCAATTCACTCACAAATACTTCAGCAGCGCAACAGGGGAGCTTAATTTGTGCTGTGGTGCTGGTGATCTGATTCAATTCTCGCCGGGACTCCACAAACAGTCTCTGCCCATGTCCTCCTTGACCTTCCCATCAGTCTGTTAGAGAAAGGTAGGCTCAGGAACAGAGGCGTTGTGGGTGCCTGGTGTCTGCACTTGGGCACTTTTGTATTCCGAGCACGTGCTTTGGAAACGCCGGGACAGCGAAAACACGACGTGTTGAGAAAAACAAGAGCGGTGAGGTTTAGCGCTAATTGAGAAAGACAAAACAAGTAAACATGCCGGCAAATTGATGTCAAAGCAGAGAACTCAAAAGCCTTAGAAATCTGTTTCGATATTTATGACGACTTTTCTTTTTCTTACAGTTTAGCTTGGTTTAGCTCCAAATCTTCAATAGTTGTAGCCGTACTATAGGCCATGTTTACACAGCAGCAAAACTTGATTGTCAGTCCTGTGTTTGGCCCTGTTTACACCAGGTATTAAGATGAGCTTTGGTTGATAGGATCACAAGTAGACACATTCATGTTTCACATTCCGCTTTCAACCACTTCTGATTTCTTCGAGGGGAGGGGCTATGGGTGGGTAAATGTATGGCCTTTTTCAGATCTTTTCAATCTAATGGACAAAATAAGCTTGCGCAATTTTCATATCATCGCGCCTGGAGACGACGGAAAAACACGGAGAGCATCAGCTTTCATTTCTGCTCTGACAGCCGCAAGGTCACAGCGAACACTGTGAGTGTGATAGATATCAAGATTGGTGAGAGAACATTGTGCTTGGTATGTTTTCGTCTTCAAACCAAATTTAAGTCTTCAGCTGACAAAAGTTTAAATCCCGTCTGGCTCCACATCTGGAACTGGTCGAAAGTGGACAAGCTCAAAATCTTTTAGACCCCTGTGTGGGATTGAAAATAATCCAAGATATTTGAAATTAACCAAGACATTTGCTTTAATGTTTTCCACCCCCTCTTTCTACCACAAGGACCATTTGGAGTTCCCAAAGGCACAGAGGGGCTGATAGTGATCAAGGATGTGTGTACTTCGGGGGGTCTATGAATTGTCACACCTTTAGTACAATGGGGGGAAGTTGGAATTATCTGATTGGTCAGTTTGAATGTCTCAAGTTTGGGTTAAAGTCACATGGTCAGGGAGAGGATAAAAGAAGATTGTAACTCTTGCTTTTTATGCTCTGGATCTCTGATTCTCTGGGTCCCTTTCTTGGGGCTCTCTTCCTTTCTCTCTCTCTCTCTCTCTCTCTCTCTCTCTCTCTCTCTCTCTCTCTCGTAACATTTTACATGCTAGGTAAGATTAATGGTATAAGTTATCATCATCTCATACATCTTTTTTGTAACTATTTTAAGTGTAACCATAACCATATTTTGTCATTAAACCTTTTCAATTACAACTAATTTAGCTAACTATGCTAAATAGTTTTGATATGGTATTGACTTTGAAGTGCTACCTATTGCAATACAATATTGTCACTCTCTATAGCAACGCTCTCCCACATATTAAGCTATTGTAACTGCGCTTATTTCCGTCGTTGGTATAAGTGGCAGTGGGTGGAATAGACAAGAAATGTACAGTTTCTACCATCTTGCTGACAACTTTTCTTTAGTCATTCGGCAGTCTTGCAGACTGAACCCCTGCAGGAAATCCACCCTTACACCATTTACACCTCTATTTAGCATCGTCCACTTGTGATCCGATCACACATTTTAATGCAAGAGAGCCACTCATGACTTTTGTGTTTCATGTTTTCATGTGTCGTTTGGTAAGCTTTTAGAGATGCAAATATGAGCTGTGAGTCTTGTAAAAGTTTTAGATACAATCACTATCTTCCGGATCTGGTACAGGTTGCACCAGCCGTGCGTAACTTACAACTTAGCCTATTGTTTTACCGTAAAGGGGCACTAAGTTACAACTTATGCCTGCTACAGACTGTGCAAATGCGGCAATCCTATAAGGTCATTACAAATCACTCTGTACTTCATCAATCTAATAAACTTGGGTACGACATAAATGTAGACTGTGCGATGATGACACCTATTGAATCGTAGCGTACGACGCAAGTTAGTTTAGAAGAATAAAACGTCATCAGCATGGGTTAGTGGTAAACAAATAGAGCAAGATAAATCGCACTTTGGCAATTGTGGTTTTTATGTGCACTGAAAAAAAGAGGAGGAAGTGAAAGAGGAGCATATGGACGCAGTCATGGCTAGGGAAAAGAGACTAACTTGGCATGCCAATTTTGCAAATGGAGCTTGAGGTAAGCAGTTTTAGATTTTAACACCATGTCGTGTTGATCAATACGCCATTTCATGTTGCATTTTTATTGGCTGGCCAGTAGACGCAGGTCGGAGCAGCAAACATACTGTGAGATGATCATGCTAAATTTCTAACACTGTCAGAAAATGATCGCAGGCTATCTTTGGTCGGAAGACCGTGAAAATGGACGTCTTTGAACCTCTCTCACTGTACGACGTAGGACCACAGTTTAGGAACCACGACCACAGAAATCGGCACGTACTGAACATTGCGCATTGCTAAATATATATATATTTTATTTTTTTCTCACTGGAATTCCTCCACAACTTGCAATATTCTTAAACAACATTCTGAGGCAATAAATACTTTATTAAGGTAATTCTAAAATAGTGTTCTATGTGTGTGTCTTGTGTACTTACAGCCAGTCAATCAACATTAGAGCTAAACCTCAGGCTAAACAACACAACCTCTGCCAAAAGTGTGTCTGTATGCACTTCATCCTCCGGTGTGTATTGTGCAATCCCCTTTAAAGGGATTCTTCACCCAAAAATTTAAATTCTGTCATCATTTACTCACCCTCAAGTTGTTTCAAACCTGTATGAATTTCTTTCTTGTGCTGAAAACAAAAGAAGATACTTACTTTAGAGAATGTCGATAACCAAACAGTTGATGGGCCCCATTGACTTTATAGTATTTTTTTCCTCCATATCATGGAAGTCAATGAGGCCCACCAACTGTTTTGGTTACAGGTTGGAACAAACTTGATGGTGAGTAAATTATGACAGAATTTTCATTTTTGGGTGAAGCTGTTGTGTAAACGGAACCTTTGGAGACTTGAAGTGCGGTTGTCATTTCCAAACACTGACAGTGTGAACGTAGCTCTGTATCCATATGGATGACATGGGGCAAGTTGTCACACGAGGAAGTCACAAAGGTAAGGTTTTGTGACTAAAGTTCAGTTGCACTTCCTCTAGAATTGGTTCAAAAACTCTTATTAAATTGGGATCATTTTTGTAAATGTTATCCTCTAAACCAGTTTTATATATAGGCCTATTATTTATATACTTTTAAAGTGTTTATTAATATTTTGATGAACTTTTATTTTAGTAGTTTTAGGTTTAATTTTACCTTAGGTTTTATTCATTTTGGGCCCTATCTTGCACCCAGCGCAATTGACTTTGTACACCGACGCATGTATCATTCCTATTTTGCACCCGCGCACAGCGGACTTTTCCCTCCACAGACGCACGTCGGTAAACTAGCAAATACATTTGCGCTCCCGGGGGCGTTTCAGCGCAAAGAGGAGGCGTGTTCCGGCGCAAACGTTCCCTGGTGCTATTTTGCAGGTATAGAAAACAATTCCGCCACTGACCAGGAAAAACCTAGTCTAAAGTCAGTGGCGCGTTGCGCATGTTATTCATATGCTATTTTAAGGGCGCATGCTTGGCCATAATCAATGTAGCGTGTGCACAACGCGCATATACTTTGCTTATCTCATCTACACACAGACGCTGCAGTTCTCATTTTTAGAAAACCATACATTATTACAAGGAAAAATATTAACACAGGAGGGAAATCGTTGTGTCCATGAAGATGTGAAAAAATAGGCATAAATCTAGCTTACACATTTACCCAAATTATTATACGACTGTTTAACCGAAGCTAATTTGGGTGGGTTTCTCCCATCCCCAATGTCACTTCTCTGTGTTTTACGGCCCTGACGAGAACGCCGGTCTCCTCGGCTGTGAACCGCTCCTGGCGTGTGCCTGGCAAATCTGCCGTTATAATAGCAATCCGCCATGGAACAAGCGCGCCTGCTCTTAAAGGGAATGTGAGATGATGCTCTGATTGGTTTATTTCACGTTACACCCAAACCACACCTATGAATAATGAAGCTACTTCAGACCAACCCATTTTAGATTTGCGTCGGGCGCAAGAGTCATTTATCCCGCCGGTATAATAGCAACAGCGCCCAAGATCCGCCCACAAAGTTACTTGCGTTTCGCGCTTGATACTTGCGTTTCAGATCGTTAAAATAGGGCCCTTTATGTGCTTTTGTCATTTCTTCTTTTTTTGTTGTAAACAATTCATTGTATATTTTTTATTTATTTTAATTTCAGTTTTAGTCATTTTAGAACTTCAACTCACCTCGGACGAAATGTTGCCTTAGCAACTAATTGAAATAAATACGTTTAAGTTGTCTGTTTTATGCTGTGTTGAATGCAATAATGAAGTTTCATGATTAAATGCCATTTCAATTAACAATGCTCATTAGGTTAAAGCTCTTGAGGGGGATGTGATCCTGAAGCATTAAGCCTGCATTATGATTGTAATCAAAGATGAAACCTTGTATCATCTTTATTCTAACCCACCTATTTAACCTGCACTGTAGTCCTTCATTACGCTTGTACTGCTGCAGGCTGTAATTTACCTTTTCGCTTCCCTCCTTCCTCATCTCCGGTTTCACCCACAACCGCCTAAATGGATACTTAACCTCCACACCTCAGCTGGCCTGTGTATCACACCGTAAGCGTCCTGTAGTGATGTTCTGGGCGATGGAGGTGGATATCATTATTAATCAGATGAGAAATACCGCAGATGCCAGGATGCATGATGGGACATTTCCATGCTGTGGGTTTGATATTGCACATGGTTTGCCTTCAACAGATCAATAACCCTGACCAAGTGTGAAAATAAATTATATTTTTATCAATCATATTTTTGTATGTCATATGGCACCTGGAATACTTGATTTTGATTGGTCAACTGTGGCAATCTGTAAAGTATTCTAATATAATTCTATAATTTACAGTTTTCTGCAGCCAACCGATTTTGGAGGATGACACACCTACAAACCGTCAATATGAATTCTGTTTTTGTTTATTATATGGCTCTCTGGAATACTTGATTCTGATTGGTCAACTGTGGCAATCTGCTGTAAAAGTATTCTAATATAATTCTATAATTTACAGCTTTCTGCAGCCAACCGATTTTGGAGGATAACACGTACAAACCGTCAATATGAATTCTGTTTTTGTTTATTATATGGCTCTCTGGAATACTTGATTCTGATTGGCATTATGCTGTAAAATATATATTTTAAATAATTATTTCATTGATCATTGTCCCAGGCAACCGGCTTTGGAAGACGACAAAGACGGTGAAAGTAAAATATTTTTTGTTGTTGTTTATTGTACAGCTCTGTGGAATTCTGGATTCTGATTGGTCAACTTTGGCATACTGCATAAAAAAAAAAGAAAAAAAAAGAAAGAGAACTTAATCTTTAATATTTGGCCACTTCTTTATGATAGAAATGCTACGCCCTCTGTAATTTATTGAACAAGAACATGTGGACATGAAAACATGCAAATTAAAAGCGTGGGTTTAAACTTTTATTTTGTAATCTTGATGAACAACAATTCACATATTGACATATTATATGCAATGTTACATTATAAGCAATCCAATCTCACAGCATATGCGGAGATGGAGTTTGTTAACCGAGCTACTGAGTATAACCGAGCTTATGCTCCACGTAAAAATTATACACTTCGCTATGAAACACAAAGCGCGTCAGACTTCATATGCGTTCCCAAATGCACATTATTGGAAACCCAAACAAGCAGCACATGCCGAGACTGAGTTCATGAGCAGCATTTTAACAATATAGCTACATAAAGGTATAATGTGCAGTCAGCAGATCAATAAACCCGATCAGTAATATTCTTATAAATTATACTTTTTATATACTATACGGCTATTTGGAATATTTGATTCTGATTTTGCAGTATCACAGGCAATGGATTTCCCACATAGCTATGGTCATTTGATGTCTCTGCTATCACTCCACAGTCTATTTCTTCTGACATAATAGAATAATTTCAGCTCAAATCAATATTTGATGTCCATTTATTTATTTATTTGATAAGTAGCTGTGTAATAAGTGGGATAATGTGCAGTCAGATGGTCATTATCGCAAAATAAACCTTTTCAGGGTGATAGTTTGCTTCGCGGCAGGGTCCCGATCACCCTGTCGGGTTTATTTTGCGATAATGACCTGCTGACTGCACATTATCTCTTATTTAGCTTTATTGTTTCCTTCAAGGAATCATATTGGCACACTCCAAATATATAATACAGAGAGACATGGCAAAATGCGAGGAAAGACATTATTCATTTCCTCTTTGTGCTTAACACATTAGCATGATGATTATAGCTCATTTTCAATCACGCAGTCAAAACATACAGCATCATTTTGGCAGCCAATGAACATTTGTAAATTAAATGAAAAAAATAAAATAAAATCAACCAAAAAAACCCCAATAGAGGAATCTGCTTTCCTTTGGGTTCATGTTTATTTTCCACTGTGAGATTCTGCTTTAACTGCTTCCACTGGCATCCATCATACTTGGAAACCAACATAAATGAAGACATTATCATACCCTTAATATTGTTGAAAGAGGTGAAGCTTTATATTTCACTTGACTCGAGATAACCTCGCCTAGCTAGTCTCTCCCGCTGGGTTATGCATATGCTGACAGTCTTTGCTCTCATACATCATGCATTAGGTGCCTTAGCAGCAAGGTTAGATGGGAGAGACGTCTGTGAATCTCATGTCATTATAGTGGAAATTAAATTTAACGGTTTATACCGCACTAGACTTAATCTGTCAGATAATACAGTACACAGTATTACTACTGAACATGCAATGTTGTTATCAGAATGGTACATTTAAAATGTGATTTTAGTGTCATTATTTATATTAAAAAAATCATGATTAAAACTTTAATTTAAGGAAATACGGCTCAGATCGCATACAAAATTATGCACAGGTTTGGTATTGTGTTGGATTGCCAATCTGAATTGTGCCAGGACCGCTAATTTGCATACATTTGTATTGGCGTTATGATTCTGTTCTGGGCAAGAACTCCCTGCCCATCCATGCAGCCTATAGCATGGATAACAATAATTTAATGTACACCATAATTCAAGAAATATGAGTCTGATTCGAAGAGGAATATCAGAAGGCCGAGTCCTGACTGGACGTGAGGAGGAGCTGGGGATGGAGGAGGGTAATTCACAACTGAGCAACGTGATCAATCTGCTGATAATACTGAATGGACCGTATATGTAGGGATGCTGTGATAGGTGTCGTATTCCTATTGACGTGGATGAGCCGAGAGTCAGCTGATGCGAGCTTGACTGACGTGACCTGCCAGAACTAACGCTATGCTCAGATGTACAGCAAAAACCAGTGAACTCGATGAAAAGAGAATGTCAAGTCAATTAAATCAAGTCAAATAGCAACTCTATATTTCAGGATGATCTCATTACTTTACTTTTCGTAGGCATCTTTTATACAGGTTTTATTCTTTTTTATTTGGAGAGACACTGAAACATGTACATGTACAGCTTCGATTTTTTTACATACATACATATTTTTTATTTTTTTATTTTTTTATTTTTTTTACATATGTACAGCTTTTGTATGGAAGCTTGTTTTAAAAAAAAAAAAATTAAAAGGTGATTGCGACTTTTTAACTCGCAATTCTGACTTTTTTTTTTCTCAGAAATGCAGGTATATAGCTCACAATTCTGACTTTAAAACTCGCAATTGCGAGTTTGTCTGAATTGTGAGATTAAGTCAAACTGTGAGATAGAAAGTCACAATTACCCTTTAAATTGTTTTATTCCGTGGCGGAAACAAGCTTCGGAATGACATGTTTTCGTGAAATGTAGTGGAGTATAAAGTAAATTATTATGCTTTAGAATGTAGTGAAGTAAAAGTTCCCCAAGTAAAAATACTTTGTTTCCACTTCTCGAAATTAGCCAGTGTCAAGTTTAATTGCATTCAAAATTATATTAATTTCCTTTAAATAGTAGTTATACCTTTAACTCTAAAAGACCCAAATATAGAAAAAAAAAAACGGTTTACTTTTTTTCACCTTTTACATGTTGTATTAATTTTTTTTGTACATTATGTACAGAGTTTTTGTTGTAAGTTTTATTTTTTAATTATTATGAATTTTCTTTACATTTTTGACATTTTTGACATTTTAGTATTTTTTGTGGCATTGCGTAACATTGCAACGTTGGACCTATTGGGTAACAGAATTTTAGTGATTTCATTCACTGCCTGAACAAATGTAGAGAACATCTAAGGGCTCATTTGCAGGGTGTACTGCTTAGCCCCATAACAGTAGCCTATATACACTAATAATCACACAATATTATTAATTTTATCATAAAAATTTTTTTCAGATTGCATTTAACCTAATGAACTGAATGAAAACTTTGCCATTTATTTGATTTAGCTCAGTTCGTTGCCATATTCAATTATGCTAGTCCCAAAGGCAGTTCTTGCCCTTCGAGAAGCAGATGCGGACATTGCACTTGCTGCAAAGTGTGTTGGTGTAGCCTTTACCAAAGTGTCCGCAGCATCCTCTATTTTGTTCATATCTTCTGACACAAACCTTCGGAAATACTCTAGTGGTGTATGAAGGGAGATGGCATCATTAGTGATATCCTGACCTGAAAAATCAGTGTTGGGACTAATAAGATAATTTTTCAGCACTTTTTTTTTGTTGGCATAATGTCCACATAATCATCAGATGGGTGGTTACTGGGTTTTCCTTTTCCAGTTCACACTTGTATCAGAATCCATTTCAAAATCACTGTTCCCATTTTGGACAGCATCAATGACAACATACACTTTGTAGATAATAAGGCTAGATCATTTTTTTTTATTTATTTTCAATATCCCAATCATACTTAGGCCTACACATTTTAAGAAATGTACACATTCCACATAATTCACACAATACAGTCTGGCTAGCTTATTGTGACCTCTACTTATCATGCGAATAGCACTTATACCCCCCACATTCCAGAACATTATCACATGTCCCTCAGGCAGCAAGGAGATATTTGGGCAAACGAGCTAAATATATTTTATGAATGATAAGATACGGATAGTTTCACCTATTGCTGCACAAATACTTCAAATTCCCAAAGAAATAATGTATTCCATAATTCAACTTGACCTTGATTAAAACTCAAAATTGTAACAAAGAAGACCTTTAAAAATTGTGAATGATCAAAAACATTGTTTCTATTAGTTGTTTATTTCACATGGAAAAGTTGAGAAGTAAAATTCATCCATGTAATGTGCGAGGTGCGCAGGACCCCTTTCACCAAGTGTTGTAAAATGACATCATTGACATTACAAGCTCAAAATCTAATATGATTAGAGCATTCAATAGTATCATAACATCTGCATGATCTAGACATATTACTAATCACATAAAAAAAATATTTTAGGCATTTTACTTGAATGTTGATTTATTCAGTACAGTAAAAGAAGATGATGTGCACTCTCAGAAAAAAAGGTTTGCAGGTTGTGTGAGTTCATGACTGGCCTATTCACAAAATATTCAACATCCAATAGCATTGCAAGGCTGAAAATATGACCTATTAGTTGTGTAAATGTGGTCTTGGAGAAAAAAACAAACATCTGCAGGTTTATTTAAGAAGAGCGAAAATGTATAATATTTCAGTACAACAGTGGGCCTTACAGGGTTAAATACTAGTCATTACATGAACGCAAAGGATTCGTAAACATATTTGTAAGTAGCCTACATGAATAAAACCATAATTTTTTTAGAAAGTGTGAATAGTAACTTTTTAAAATACATTTTTACTGCTTTTTTTTATATAAATAGAACAATTACCTCACTTAACATGCAAATACCGACAAATGCTAAGGCATCATTAGACACTGCTGATGTTCCTCTTGTTATTGTCCATGCATACAGAGTACAAATAAAGCGAGGATGAGGGACAAAAACCTTTTTTCAAGTGTCCTTCTCTAGAGAGAGAGGCAACTCTCACTCCATTCGCACATCATTATAAACTGAGATGGTTTTTCATCTTAAATTCATTCTCACGAGACTAAATGTGTGTAAGAGAGATGCCAGTTTTCCTGCAGTGTGGCATTTGTGCTCTCACACCTTTAGAGGGTATAGTAATTACATGCTGCATCGAATATGGGGAAAAAAGTGCAAATCTGTCTTCTGTGAATAGCTTACGCTCCAGAGATGTCCTGACACCTTAAACTAGATCACAGCGAAAGTGAAAGACTGTTCCTGTTATACCCCGAGATTTGTGTAATAATTAGCAGAGCTTATAGTCAAGCATCACTGTTACTGCTCAGATTGTGGATTATGGATTTGTTCAAATCACTAACCCCGAGAATTAAACTTGTAGCTTGTCCTTCACAATTTGTTCTTCAGACATGATTGAAACCTCAAATCTTGCCGCTTGTTGAAGAAAGGTGTGCTGGTACTTTTCTGAGGATTTTTTGAGCATTTTGATGCGTTGAAGGACGGACTAAATCCATATCTAAAGCCCGGTTTCCACCATGGCTGGTTCCCAATCTGGAGTCATTTTCCACCGCAGAAATGGTGCTTCTGGTGTGGAAAAAATTGCTCAGCATCTCCCCTGAAACCTGTTGGCTTCAAACCAGGAACTGATATGGTTGAAAAAAATGCAAAATTCCACAAAATATCCTATTCCTATTTACTGAATTATTGGGACAGATTTCAAATGTGCGCATTCGTACTCACTTAAATAAAGATGTTAGTGATGGGTTAGTAATTGCAAGGACAACATTATCAGAATGGCTGCGTTTGAAGCCTTCTTGGTAGCGAAGTAGAAAGGAAAATGGTTGATCATAAGTTTAAGTTTTGATATTGAGTGGAACTGACTAGTAGTTTCTAACGTTTTAGGGGTCCAAATTGGAAATAGTGGGGTTATTAATTTCCTCTGCAATGTTTACATTTTTATCAAGCACTAAATATTCTAGGCAAGATCAGTCCATCCAGACACTGACGTTGATATATTATGATAAAAAAAAATCAATCTCAAAGTGTCAATCTCTAATCTGCAATTAGTCAGGAAGATTGTAATCTGTCTATAAGCATAGTTTATTTCACAGAAGTAACTCAGAAAACATAGTGAAATGTACAGTTTGGATAAACATTATGTACCATTTGATGACCCTAAAATGACTTTGTTTGCAGGTGGACAGATGCTCAGAAGTTCCCAGAAGTTATGTAAAACAATCAGATCACTGCTGATGTTCAGCCAACTCTTACCAGTTTGGTGCAATATGAGGTCAGTGAACAGGGTGATGCCCGTGGCTAACAATGTTTTGACAGTGAATGTGACGAAACTGAGAGCGGCATGCTAGGTTTGGTAGACTTTTAGGGATTTAACTTATTAATAGAGAGCTGCAGGAAAAGTTCCTTTAAAAGCAGTGTCTGTTTTAATATTGATAAATGCAAGCCAGAGAACTACTATGTACTATAGGACTATGATTTTCCAGTCAAAAAAGCAGGAATACACAACGTCTAATTGGAAATAACATGACTTATATGTTATGATGTTCAGAAACATTTATACTCTGTGTAAAGCATCAGACGGCACGAGTGAAAATAGTCCCTATTGGCCAACATGCTCCGAGACGCTTTATTGGACTGTCACCATCAATATACAATGCAATTTAGATTGCAATCACATTTTAGGGCAGAGTTTAAATGGCAATGGGATCACATTTGATTCTACTACATAATCCCCGGCTTTACTGAGAGACCAATCATTCATCATTAACATATATTTCCCATCTAAATACATCTTCATTAAGTGACAGATTCTTTACATCCCTTAAGGAGTAGTAAGCACATCTTGTTAATAATGAGACATTTGAGGAATTAATAGACATCCTAACATAAACGGTTCATTGTAATTCTAAACAATGCTTTGCATATTTCAAGTAAAATATGAAATAGAAATGGTTTGCATTTTGGTAAATTGGGTATTGTTTTACCTCAGAATACTGTACTTACAGACATCTGACATGTCTTACAGTAGCAAAATTAACAAGTTAATGGAGATTGTCTAAATTTTCACTGTTTTTGGTGCAAGAAACATGACTAACATTACAAATGAACAATGAAACTGCTACCAAAATGTGGCAGATGGCAAATGATGGCTAACAAAACTTGCTTCTTGCAAAACAAGGCCATTTTTGCTCCTGATGAGTCATTGGTTTCAAGCAATTGCATCGGTTTCATTTGGAGAATTTATGTGCTACATCTACCTCACTCATCTCTCGTTATCTGGAGGTGGACAGAGCCAAGCTCGTCCATATGTAAATAAACCAGACAGAGCTGTAGGCAGGTTATAGGATGAATATAAGTCCCCATTGACATGCTTTGTTTAATTAGGTTATAAGGTTACGTATACTATAATATGCGAGATCCGAGCCACTAGATTCTATGTTGCAATGCAGACCTTTATTTTGTTTAAGTTTTTATGGGACAAACAACACCAAATAGGACAGACAGTTTGACACAGAGCGTCAAAGCTAACTCTGTTGTGTGCCGGCGTCCCTTTGTAGCTTCAGTGTATGCCGTCACATGTTACGTCATGACGCCGCACCAATCAGGATTGGATTAGTTTCATTCACTCTTCAGATGCGTTATGCTAAGGGCGTTCCCCAAAGTTTCGTATTGACGCAGTTCGAGTTCCCTCGAAAGGGAACTGCATTTTTGTATGAGCATGGAGCGGCCTACTTAATTCATTAGTTGCTCCCTCTGAGATCAGAACTGGTGAGTTTGTGTCCGTGAGATCACGGACTCGGCCGGCGAGCCTCTATATGTGACAGGGGTCCCTAATGAACAAATAATTTAAAGTATGGGATACCCAGATGAATCAAATATCTAAATGAATACATAACCAATATTTATGATTAGTTCCTAATTAGAAACACAAAATCTAAGTCTAAATTTAATAATAATCAGAGTCAGATGTAGCTCCATTGGGACCCGTCATTGGGCCGACGAGGGGTCCTTACAATCATGACATGGATAATTTGCTAATATTTCATTGTTATTGTAAATGTTTTACCAGAGCCTCATTATTATTTGGAGTGCTCTTTAAAGCGTGAAATTGGTCCATCAGTCTTTCTTATATATATTCTGCTTGAGTCTTATAGAATCCAGAGTCTTGGAAGCACAGAATTGTTTAAGTATTGCGGTGTGGGATTCTGGAATTTTCGCCCAGTAATTTCATCCCAGGGGATGGAGGCTGCAGAGAGACGGATGTTTTCCTCTCCAGGGATTATAGGAGAGCAAGCTCCCAACTCTCTAACTCCATTTCATCTTTCTAGGTCACACTGATAAGGCCAATATGGTGCTAATACATCTCATTAAAGAGATGGGGATTTGTGCTTATGCTAAATGTTTTCTACCAATTCAGGGGTCCAATAGGGACCCAAATGTTGACATTTTAGCTTTGATGAATTGTAAATGTAGTAGTATAGCTTAGATTATGTCAGCAATTGTTATTTAAATATTCTATGGAATTTATGTGTTGGTCTGATTTTCAGTTAAACAGTTTAGAAACCTATTAATGCCAAGATTTAACTCCGATATGTCTTAAAGTAATAGGTTTAATCCTGATATTATGTAATAATCCTCGTTTTCTTCTAATTCTTCTAAAAGAATTCAAGTCTGATATACCCTTTTATATAAATGCTTCTTTAAATGCCAACACAAGCAAATTAAAAAGAAGTTGAAAATGCACTGCAAAACTTCTCAATGCAGTTGGAAATCAATCGTTATACACAAAAATGCCATTCCCGTCCAACGATTGGCATGCAATTGATAGCCTAGTTCACTCTCTGACTATTGATTACTCATCAAAAGTCATTCTTCTGGATAATGGTGAGTTTTTTTTTATTTTTGTGTCTATCTTCATATATCTCTGTTCTTGTTCTCTTTTCAACAGATGGCAAATTAATGATATCAAAACCAAGTGCATCAGCACAATGCTGACAGTTAGTTGATTATGATACATGTAGCAGAACTAATTCAGACAGTAATTGTGTCTGAATTAAAAATGAGTACATGCGCCCTCCTTGCTTTTGTTCAAAACAAGCCTTATAGTGGCCATATTTAAGTGTACTTTATCACTGACTTCATTGCTATCACTGAGGAGCAAATTCACTAAACAGTTGCGCCACTTTTTGGTATTTCCAGTTGAACAGGGACTAAATGCATTGAAACTGCAAAATTAAGACCTTGTCATTTCAGCGCAGACACGCTTTCTTCCTATGCAAATTAGACTCATACATTGCACCAAACTCAGCCCTGTTTGACTGGCACAAATAATGTTACACTATTAACACCGAATATGTTTATGTGCATTGATAATGGCAGCAGTTATACATTTAAATGGTGATAGTTATGATAACATATGCTAGATTGTGGAAGTCTGCTGCATCATCCACAATCTAACTGACCTATAAGATTGGAAAGTGCACATTGTATGAGCATATTTGTGCAATTTACTAATTTGCATAATTCTTTTTGTAAAACAGGCTCTATTTCAATGCAAACAGTGCATGCAGTTTATTGTAAATTAATTCCCCAGTGAAAAACACACAACTGCATTCAATTGCACAGTATGTAACTAGCCACAAGCATGTTGTTCCCATAATGCACCTCCAGAATGAGAAAACAGTGAATCATTTCTTCATGAATAAATCGTCTTTATTTAAGATTCTGCTCAAACTGACACAAGAGTAATCTAGTTTATAACCCAGATGTTTGGATTTAAATCTTTTATAATTACAATTCTTGCAACATCTGCTGCGCTTGACACAATTTACATATCAGATTTTGTGTTCATAAACCAAAATCAAGCAATTTAATATAAAATGCCCATGAATCATATATCTTTTATTGAGTGTTCTTAATGCTCAGTTTCAGAACTGCCTCCGCCTCAAAAGCTTTTAAGCTTTTAACCAAAGCAGTGAGGAGCTTATGCAATGTTCACTTAAGTTCCCTTAAAGTTTTTTTCTTCACACTGATTGCTTTACTCCCCCTCGTAATCTTTCTTTTGCCAGATTCATTCAAGTGGGGATTTGCTTCTGCAAATCTGGAACGAGAGATGCCATGTTGCTTCATATATGTCACATGTTGAAGACGTCTGGTTCTGATCCGCTTGGCCTGGCCGTCTTATTACATTCCTTCATTTTCAGCCACCATCATCTCTCTCGTATTAAAACTTAACAACTTAAGTTTTTTTTGTTTTGTGTGTGTGTGTGTGTCTGTGCGTGCGTGCTCGTGCGGTCCTGGTAAACAAAATGTCCACACAAAGATGGAAAAATCCAAAATCTTGTCCTTGTGCACGGGGACATTGTTGTTTTCTGTGAGGTTTAGAGGTAGGGTTAGTGTAAGGTGATAGAATATACCGTTTTTAAAACCCCAATCTCACAGCAATTCATACAAATTTTACAAGGTGGCTAATTTGTAGGAATTCATACGACCTTCACTCGACCTTCACAATATGTAAGATTTTTGCTAAATAGTAGGCTACATATTTTACGAGTTGCCCAATTTGTGTAAATTCGTATACAAATGACCTGCCCCTGCCCCTAAACCTATACCCATCACTGGGGTTTAGACAAATCGTACGAATTCGTATGTGTGAGGTCTTACGAATTCGTACAAATTAGCCACCTTTTACTCACTCGTACGAATTGGTCGTGAGATAGCATTGGTTTGTACAGTATAAAAACCATAATGTCATGGAATGTCCCTATAAAACATGAAAGCCCAACATGAGTGTGTATGTGTATGTGTGTGAAGTGTAAGTCAATATTTACAAAAAAAAATTTTAAGCAAATTTCTGTTGTGGTTGACATTTCTGTTGTGGTTGACTTTTTTGAATTATCGGGAAAAGACCTCAAGCCACGACTAAAAATAAATAAGAATAATGGTAACACTTTACAATATGGTTCCATTTGTTAACATTAGTTAATTCATTAGTTAACATGAAATAACAATGACAAATGTTCAGATGACACAAGTCCAAGTTCAGGCTTATTGTGGTTCTCACCCAATCTCGTTACCCAATCAATGTGTAATTCATCCCTTCCACGTCTTGCAGTAGCTATGTTAAACAGACATTCTCTACTGTAAATTCACTGATCATGATTGTGAAATTCCTACAGATGTCCTACAGATGTCAGTGCTGGTTCCATGGTCAAGAGTCTGAGGATTGCACATTTAAATGCCAAATAAACCCTTTATGCAAACCACCCTAGTGCAGCTATCTGTGCCTGACAATGGTTGGCCATCTGGCAAAATTGAGGACTCCAATCACAAGAGTTGCATCGGCATGAACTGAAAATTTCAACCAAGGTTGACACGTTTCCCGTTGAGCAGATCGAAAAAACGATTTCCAGCTATGCGAGACAAATTGGTTAGAATCCTGCTGAGTTTAAGGGGGAGACCTGATTATGTGCTGCGCTAGAGAAACTCAATACAAAAGTGGTCTTCCCCACTGACAGCGGCAGTTAATGAAAGAGAAGACAGAGAGAAAAAGGGAGGGAGAGTGAGAAAGACTGACATGGGACAGCAGTTGTAGCTGAAAAACAAGGTGTCTCGAAGCTCAGAGAGAGTGAGCAGGGCTAACTGCTCTAGCAAGTGTCACAACAATGAACTGCCATGTTGAGAAACCACAAAATATTTGGTGCGGCAGTGTAGTCGATACTGAGCCTCTGAAGCGTATACCCACAAAAGCTCATTTACAGCATCTCAAGTTTGTCTTTAAAGTAGTCCTTAAAGGAATATTCACTCAAAAATGAAAAATCACCCTTGTGTCTTTCAAAACTTGTCTGACTTTCTTTCTTCTGTGGAACCCAGTGGAAGTTATTTTGTTAAATGGAACAGCATGACTGTGAGTAAATGATGACATCATTAAATTGTGTAAATCTCTGGTTCTCAACACGTTTTGTTTCAGGATTCAGATTTGACATTGGACGGTGGAGACACACAGCACCAACATTTTAGCATATGAAAGCGAACGAAAATGTAATAAACGTTTCGATATATTATCTAAACGTCTCTTGAGGATTTGATGAGTCAGTAGTTTCCGGTAATTTAACTAAAATATAAATATTAGATGAAAAACTTATTTTTAAAACCAAATTTCAAAATTATTTCAAAATTATTTCAAAATTATTTCAAAATTATTTCAAAATTATTTCAAAATTATTTCAAAATTATTTCAAAAATTAGAATGCTTGCCTTGACAACTGAAATAAAATAAGTTTATGTTGAAGTAGGCCAACTAAAATTACAACTGAAATAAAAAATAAATCGAAGCTATATTGAAATATGAAACACCAATAAAAATCACAAAAACACGATTAAATAATTACAAATAAACAAAAATGATTAATAAAACAAAATAAATGTATGTATGGTGTGTATGTAAAATCACACCGAACACTGCGAGTGTGTGTTAGAAATTAGAACATTGTGCTTGGTAAATTTTTCAATCCAAACTTTAACAAAAGTTGAAATCCCGTCTGGCTAGCGCTCTTCCCATAATGTTAACGCATTAGGTCAGTAGGCGGAGAGTAGACGTTATTTTGTGGCTGTTTGAACGCATTCGACCACACGAGTGTTTACACTACGAAAGCAATCCGGTCTAATCAGTTTTCGACTACCTTTGCAACTGGTCGAAAGTGGACAAGCTCAAATGCAACTTAATCAAGATGCATTTTGGTGGATCGGATCACAAGTGAATAACGCTAAATACCATCACATCCACTTGTGAACCGATTGCATCTTAATATCAGATGTAAACAGGGCCTAACAAATAACAGCAAATTGCAAAGGGTGATTCATTACCTTTAGGTTGGTTGATTATGAGCTCAGTCATAACCAACTCATTAATATTAATAAAATATGGCCCTGAACATTCACTTTGTCATTCATGTGCACAAAATGGAATGGTATTTCTCAAAGGCCACAATAATTAGTAGGGGAGAGCGGGGCACAACCTAACGCAGGGCTAGTTGTAACACCCTTGTTTTAAATACTTCCACACATGCTAGCATGATGAAACGCAGTGTATTTACTAGTTGCCATATCAACGCTATATAGAGAAAAAATTGTGCCAAAATTCAGAAATCTTTGGAAGATATCACTGAACAATTATTTAAAATTATTTAAAATGTTCATTTTTCATCTCTATTTTTGGTGTTTATTTTAAATTAGACAAAGCTGGTATTATTTTAATCTCCAATATGTTATTTAACAGTTGATATGGTTCTCTAATGCTGATCTAACCAGCAGAAGACACTAAATCCCAGTTGCACAGGTGGGGTTCATTGTAACACTGCATTACAATGAGTCCCTATTGGAACTATGCTATTCTATTCTATACTTTTATGAATTCTATTGAGAAAACATGAGAAAAAGGTGAATAAAGACGGTGACTGAATGTTCCGAAATTATTAATTATTATATTATGTTTTGAACTATGTTGTATAGCTGTGTTTTCCGTTGTGTTTGTTGTCAAACTCCATTTTTTTTTTATTAAAAAATATCATAATTTTTTATGAAAAAGTTAATAATTGTATTTTATTGAGAACATATTTGAGTTTGTCTTGAATTTTTTATTTTTTATTAGACCAGATGGTCATTTTACAATGTGCCCCTCACATGTTACAATGTACATGGGGCATGTTGTCACATTTCACTTCCATTCTTTCGGGGTATATCAAGAAAAAAGTATACACTGTATTAATAAAACAAAACCACATAATTGTACTAGACATGTGTGAAATGAATGTGGGGAAAAATAAATACTCTGAACCCTAAGTAGATTTACACAAACTGAGAAAGTCAAAAAGCGTTAGGTTGTGCACCGCTCTCCCTAGTAATATTCACAAAGAAGTTCAAATGAAAATATCAATATTTTCTTGAGATGCTTTCCACAATGTTCATTAATCATATTACATACTGTATAAGAGGACTGAAAAGAAAAGCAGTGAGAGAAAGAGACCAACAGATAAGTTACTTTATTGATTTATGATCGTGTCTGATCTGAACCCCTTCCAAAACCAAATGTCCATGCGTCCATGAGCAGCGTATTCATCTTAAAACCATGCAACAACTTAAATAAGCCATCCTGCTCTTTCCCTCAGGCCACTCAGGTATAGGAGCTGTCAAAGGTTGAACTTGATCATACTTTGTTTTATGGACTAAACAACCAGCAATATCAGATCTATCCTGAAGTCTAAACTGTGGGTGAGATAGTGAAGGATAAAACGAATGGAGCCACTCCAGAGAGCGATAGAAACCCGGCCCTGGGGAGAAACGGGTGGTGCTGGAATGACATTTTTAGGGCATCCGCTAGAGTTATGGATGAATTGCATAGTATTACTCAATGGAAAGAATGCCGCAAACACACCTTAAAGTCTCCACAGCATTAACTCTGAATCACAGTCACAACACGCCAGGAGCTTCTGTTTTGAAATCTATGGTAAAGTTAATAAAAAGCATTTGCCGTAGTCAAAGAGCTGCACAAACAAAGCCTGAAATGAAGCAAAGGAGTGATGAATCAGTTAAAATTGAGTTTTTTTTTCTTTTTTTTCAGGAACTTCAGTTTAAAGACCCTTTTCCTCCTCCATATCTTACAACTCCTGCCTGAAAATCTCTCATAGTTCTCATTGATTCCTTTAGGTATATCAATACGCATTAAGTTGAAAATAAATTACAGGCGAAAGCTCTATTTCAAAACCTGATAAGTGGCTCATTTGGAATGCTCTACAAAGACAGAAACTCATACTAGTAGTACTTTGAAGTGCACTGGAGACTCAACAGTGGATGTTAGCATGTTGCTAACAAGCATGCAAAGCAAACACATTGGACACAAATCTGAGGTAATAAATACTTAAAAAAAATATATATATATAATCTCAAATATTGAACTGAATATATTTATGAATAAAAATGTCTCTCCTATTGTCTTGTCTGCCATATTGGATGATTTCCCCTCCTGTACTGCAATGCTTTCTGCGACTGCTGTCTTTGGGTTTTGGAACAAAGCTTATGTGTTTACATTGGTTTTGCATATATCCGCTCTGTTGGGAAGAATAAAACGGGTTATAAAGTTTCAAACATCCTGTAATTGTCCTGATAATGAATTATTAAATATCATCTGCTGTGCCAGTGGTGCTTTTTTGATACGGTTTAGTGAGATAATTCCAGTTTCCTCCACTATTTTGTTTTGTTGTCTTTGAGCGCTTTGAGACACCAGGGGAACGTTTCATCGTCTGTGTTTACATAACCCGGCACAGACAGCAGTGTCGCAACCATGATTAGATGTCCCTCATCCTCTTTTATCCCATTCTGCCAGATCTGAGGGTTTTGACAGATTATTTCTCAGTCTGTTTATTGAATATGTGTCTTTGAAATCTCTGATTGTGTTTAGAGACGGAGACTACAGGTGTGCTAGTCTATCTTTCCCATTTGGATGGCAAATGTTGTCGACTAATAACCGTTTCTTACGAGAAAAGAAATTGTCCCTCTCAAAGTGGAGCTTTTTGGCTCTGAAAGCCAAATCCTCTACTGTGCTGCTATCAAATATCAGGTTTTATTCGGTCTTAGTGGCGACATGTGAACAAGAAAGTGTAATTGTTTAAATTTAACCTTTTTATTTTAAATCAATTATGGGTTAGTAGCCTACTGTAGGTGCAGTTAAAAAAATGCGGGCCATAAAAATGATATCATACAACATTTGGCTATAAATTGACTGATAAATGAAAAAGTATGAATACTGTTTTTAAGAAAATCAATCAATATGCTATGGTTGCTTTATATTGAGAGTACACAGGTCTTTATAGTAAACTGTTTACTTTTTTTTTTACTTTTTTTTTTATATTGATTAATACTGGTCAACACAATATTTATGTATTTAATTAATATGTTTTTATTTATTTATGTTCTAAATTGATTTTTAAATAAATATGATCATTATCATATACATATTCATAATATTAAAATAGCTAATAACTTATTAATAAAATAGTTAATAGTTAATAAAATAAATAACTCAAATGCAAATTAAATTTACTTATGAGTAAATAACAAATAAATATATATTTTAAACCAATATTCATACTTTTCACTAAATTTGTTATTGTTCCTTAATATTGAGTCTACAGGTCTTTATGGCAAAATATTGTTCTAAAATTCCTTTTAGAAAAAATTCCACTTTGTCGTATTTGACCAATATTTGGTTGTCAGCATAATCAGTTATTATTAATTTATTGTCTAAATTAATTAATTACATTTAATTAATTTATGTTTTAAAGGTATTTATATTTTATTTTATTTAATATTTGAATAATATTTATTTATAATTTAATACTAATTTAATATAATTTAAATATATTTATAATGTATAAATATTATCATTATTATATCCATAATATTAAAACGTTCATAACTCTTATTGTTTCATTGTTGTATATAATTGATTAGACAATGTCTTGGTCCAGTTAATTTCCAAAGCCTTGGTTTCATGCTAATTGCCATTCCAGCCGCTTTTTCTATTTCTCCGGTGTCCCGTCACACAGCTCCTCTCTGACTTAAGAGGCAGATGAGCAGACAGCTGTGCAATATCCTTTCTCATCCTTCCTCTGACCCTAGTCTCTCTTTACACCTCCTCCATCATTCACTCCCTTGAGGATGGCAGGAAAGGATGTAGACGTGACTATCGAGAGGATGGACAGTTTTAATACCATGCTTGTGCCCCCCCAGGGATCAGTTACCCCTGAAGATATTACAAGCTCCAAAATGAATCACATCCATTTCTCACCGTGCGCAGGATGACAGGAGTGAGACTCAGTCTGAGGAGGACCGAGTCTCTTCGCAACCATTCGCAAGTGGAAGCGAAGGTTCACAGTGCGACGCTCACTCCTTTGACCCATAGTTAAAGAAAGAGCCTTCCTATTGATATTACAAGCATCTTAAAGGTCAGTCATGACTCATAACGTTCCATTCTTCTTTGCTTTTTTTGTGTTTTTATCAGTATGTAAGAGTGTGAGTCTGCCTTATAGGCTACGTCTACATTAATCCAGGTACTTTAAACGGCGTTTTCGTTTAAAAATGCTCTCCGTACACACTAGCGTTTTCAGGTGTTTTCCAAAAGTTTCTCATCCACACTGAAACGTAGGAAAACCAGGGGGGCAATCATTCGGAATAAATTGAAGTTTCCCCAGGCGCCGCCATTGATTAGCAGACCCCCACCTGCTTTTACCTTGTATCTTACGTTATGGCCCCGTATAAGCATTTTTTTGTAAAAATAGGCTAACGATTGCGTCATAACCACGCGACTCTCTGTCGCACAGTAGAGAAATTACCGTATGGACAGGAGGAGAAGCTCGCAGGCAATCGGGGGGGACGTGGAGGCAAAATGACAAAATTATTAATCAGAATACTTAGCAAAAGTTGCTCCTGCTCCTAGCTCATGGACACCTCCTACTCACACTCTCCGTCTCTGCAAGTTTCGGAAGGGAATGATTCAGATTTCTCTTGGCACAGCTACTAGAAGACAGACGGGTCTGCGCAGTACGCTCAGCCATCAGGAAGTTAGAGCTTCTAATCGACTTCACTTTTCTCCGTTGAATCCAATGGGGTCGCTGTGTCCATTTCTTTTACTGTCTATGAGGAAAACGCTAAATTCACCGTACTGCGCATGTGTAAAACCTCACAAAAGCTCACTGAGATGATACAGACGGAAAAATTTATTTAATTATTAGTTATTGCAGAATACTGGCAGAATAATTTCTTTTACCAAAATATCTCACCATTCACTGATGCGTCCAGGTCGCACTCACTCACCATTATATGTTTGGTCTAACACACAACTGCTCTCATGTTTTTCCGCAGGACACCAGATGTGAGTCTTTGCAGGACAGTGATATGAAGAGTGTGCAAAGTAACATTTTAGCAACTGTGTGAAAGTGAATAGCACATAACAGGCACAATACTGGTATAAACATGAATCCATTGGTACAATATGCGTCACATGACTGTCATAGTTTTTAAATACCTCCGTTTTGACAGTCCACACTACAATGCGAAAATGGCGTTTTCAAAATCATCCACTTTGGGGAGCGTTTTCAAAAAGTTTCGCTTTCATTAATAAAAATAAAACGGCCAAAACGGAGAGAAAAAGATGCGTTTTCAAATGAACACTTATTAGTCAGGAAAGGTCTTAGTTTAACATCCACTGACCAGCCCGACACAACAACATCTACTCGAGAAATGCTAATTCTAGACCCCACTCTATATATCTTATCCAAATTGTTTCGATTTTTAGAATGCACATTAGCTTATTACAACAACGCATAAAAAAGTTTCACAAAAAAAGTCTGACAGGCTGAATGAAAATGTAAATACACTGTTTGGATGGCACTTATGGCACAGCTGAAATGGAGCTGTTTCCCCGGTAACCTCTGTAAACAAAGCAGGCTACACTTATAAACACTACACGCTACACTGAGGGAAGATGAAAAGAAAATGCCATCAAAGACAGTCATTTCCCTTCAGAGATTCGTAGAATTCATTCATACTTTAATTCATATAATTTCCCACAGCACTCGGTTGTAAAACCACCCACTTCTTTCCGCCATTTTTCCCCCAAACAAAACAAACCTAAGCTGCATGCTGTGTCTGCGTGAGACTGTTTCTGACTTTACTAGACAGTATTTACTGTGACTTTTTCTAATCCTGGCTAATCTAATGCAGTTTTAATGATGATTAAAATATTAAACTGTCAGAAATTGCATCGTGGTTTATCCTCAAACTGGTAACCGTTTCATCCCTAACCCTCAAACTAGAGTGAGCTTGGCGGCCCCTCTTAAATGTTTAGTGGCCCCTAGTGGGGGTCACAACACCCAGGTTAGGAAACACTGATGGCAGTTCATCTGAGTGGTTCTCAACTGGTTTGTGACTGACCCATTCAAAACGGTTTTGCGACTCACCAGTTGAGAAACACTGCTCTAGTTGGCCTAGCAGTTGATTTGGCGACAGATAATGTGAATACATTTAAACATTGTGACCTCACCTGTCACTCATTCTTTGTGTTGTCAATTGTTTGATTGGATCTAGCATAAAATCCAGTTAGGCTCCTAGGCTTTTACAGCAATGAGCAAAATAAATCTCAAAGGATACATTTTTACTCCTTTTCAAATATGAAAACGTTTGAAAAAGCAAGCCATTTCCTCAGCCCAAACGCCATTCATCTCTGTGGTCCTGCTGCATAAAAGTCCATTTTTGATCTATGCCCTGCTATGAGTTATAAAGAGGAAAGTATGAGGTCTGAGTGCTGCACAGGTTTAGTTTACTACAACAGAAAAGCCATATAGAGGCTGGTTATGTGATGCAAATGTCAAAATGTATTGCATCTATATTTGGACAGTGGGAGAGTATCACACAATGCTGAGAAATAATGTCATCATACACACTCAGAGAGGGGCCATATGTATTCTCAAGAATTTGTTTGTTTGTTAAGCCAACCATATAAATGTAATATAGTTATGGTCATATAATATGGTTGAAAAGACAGTATGTCTTTCGCATACTGTCATGCACTATTGCTGGTTAGTAGGACACAATAACTTATTTGTTTAAACAAACTTGTTTCATTCTTATTGTACCGATCTAAATGAGTGCAGTTTCATTCATCATCATTTCCAATGTATAATGAACAAATGAGACTGCTGTCAGATTAGTTATTGTCCAACATACCTGAATATTAAACAATAATCTTATTCCCTTTACTAGAAAACAGGTAAAATAACACTTAGGCTGCATCCGAACTCACACGCTCTCCTATAGCAGGCAAATTCACAGTACTCAAAAGAGTAGGCAAAAAGTACCTGGATGATTTACTACTTCCAGTGAGATTCTGAAGTGTGCATACGATGGAAACTTTACTATCCCATGAGGCCGTGGGAGAGGATTTATGAATGGCAGTGAAGCAATGAAACTGATGCAGGTCACATGATAATGACAACATGGTGAATGTAGTACGTTCGGTTTACATTTATAATATTTTGAACATACCTTTTTAGCAGTCAAGAAGTAATTAAAATAATTTTGGATGTAGCCATAATCTCTAAATGTACTCTCCAAATGCAGTCCCTTGCCAGGCATGCTGGGAACTGCGGATCCATTGCCAATTTAGCTATGTCAACAAAAATGATTCATGTAGTCCCAACACCAATGGATTAAGTAAACTTCACTTTTAAATTTATTAAGTGGACTGTAATTAAGTTGTGATTAAGGTGTGATTGCTGAAGTTGCTTTGGCTCATTTTAATGAATTAAACTGAACAAGAGATTTATTATTATTATTATAATTTTTTGCTTTGGAACACAATGAGGGTAAGTAAATGATGACAGAATTCTTATTTTGGGGTGAACTACCCCTTTAAATGCAAATGTCACATGCTTTTAACTGTGCTGATTTTGAGAGCATATACAACTAAAGACTGTGCTTACTGTGGAAGTTATCAATTTACATTCATAGTCATTTTCTATCGTGTCTTTTTGTTATTTTTTTTATACATAAGTGGACTTTTTTTTGTCCTCTGAATAAATATGCTCAGGGCTCTTGTAAAAAGACTGAACAATACCTAAATATTATCTAGTACAAATATAGACATTTTTAACCACCAACTACAGCAGTAAGTTTAAAAAAAAAATATATATTTCTTTCAGGCAAAACTAGAGCAACTCATTAGACTAGAATACTATCCAAAACAATTACTAATTTACTTTTAATGCTGTAATTATGCTGGTCATTTTCAATTTGACTAATTTTACAAGTTTTAATTCTAATGGTTTTGAGGTCTGCAGCTGACCTCTTGCAAACAACAGCTTTAGACATTAGTAAACTCCATTGGTCAGGCAAATATAGCCATATACTGTACTTCATATAATAGAAGTAGCCAATTAGAGCATTCTGTATATATCTAACAGAATATATCGTTTTTTTTTCGTTTTTTTTTCTCTTCTGTATGATGTATACAGTTTTGTGCATATTTAGTTTGTGTGTCTGTCTGCGTTATGGGGACCAAATGTCCCCAAAAGGATAGTAAAACCTTGTCAAAAAACATTGAAAGTCCCCATAAAACTTGTAAACGTGTGTGTGTGTGTGTGCATGTGTTTCACAACATGATGGCAAAAGCTTTTAACTCAGGACACATTTTGCTAACTAATATATAAATACTAGTCATTGACTGAATTTTTTTTTAGCAGTGACTGAAAAAAAAACTGAAGACTGTCCGCCATTTTGACAGATACACTGAGGGTGATCTACTGTAAATGAACTAATTTCCACCTCTGTCCAATTGGTAGCAAGCATGCATGTTGGCCTAATTGTCTCTTTCCCTGTCATATTAGAATTTTAGCCTATGGT
The DNA here is from genome assembly GCF_951802725.1 of Rutilus rutilus. Classification (NCBI taxonomy): domain Eukaryota; kingdom Metazoa; phylum Chordata; class Actinopteri; order Cypriniformes; family Leuciscidae; genus Rutilus; species Rutilus rutilus. The sequence continues at coordinate 42,682,571 of NC_140221.1, read as the reverse complement.
TAGGCTTATTATTTTACTACATTATCATAATCTACAGCAAAAGCAGTCAGTTTAACTGATAGATGAGCCATGTCAGCACAGATTTATAACAAAAGGGACGGGCCACAAATCTGTACAGTTGGCAAAACTCTGGGAACGGATTGTGAAAGCGTGGGCACGGATTATGAATTTGTGGGTATGGATTGAAAACCCAAAGGTACGGTTTACAAATCTGAGCACACGGATTGGAAATTTGTGGGTATGGTTTAATTATCCATGTGCATGATTTGTTTAACTGAGGGAACAATTTAAGAATCTGCATGTGAGTACGGTTTATAAACTGAGGGAACAAACTGCAAAACTGTGGAATGAACAGATTTGGGGTCTTGTTTTTTTTCAAGAAGTGACTTCCCGGGCTCTGTAGTACATGAAAAATGACGCACAGTCTCTGTTTATCAGTTCTCTACATGAATAAATAAATGCATAATCTAGCCTATATGCTTGCCCTGTAAGTACATTATTAAAAATGAAAATGTCAATGAAAACAAAAGCAATTAAATGTATTTTTATCATTAAAATATGCTAATTAAATTATGGATAATATATTATATTTTTTTACAACCGTGTCCATTACAATGACAGATAATGAGAAAGTCTAACTCAACCACTAGCAAGTCTGTAAGCTAAGAGTTTTTTTTTGCTTTTAAGACTGACTGAGGAAATTGCAATGCATTTTGATTTAGTTGTTAAAATTAAATTGTAGTTCATTAAACCATTTGTGTTTGAAATGTTCTCTTCTGTCTACAGGGAAGACTCATTTGATTGTTAAGCATTGTTAGGGGGTAACAGTTTAGGACCCAAGGACCAGATGTTTGAAAGAAGACCCGGAGTCAGAATTATAATAACTTGAAGAAAAGTTAGTTTGCAGTTTCATCAGCAGAAGTCAGCTTCAAGACTCACACAAGAGTTCATAGTTTGCTTACAGTTACAAAGATCACAGCAGTTATACCCTACACCAAGGTCTAAGCTACGTCCTTGCTTCAGGTTGCTGTTTCTGATTGGCTAAGAAATAGCTAAACATAGTAATTTTCCACACATACACTGATAGACTGAAGCATATCTCCATCGATTATGCAGCTGACTCTCGGACCCTGAAGTTAGGCACGTCGTGACCTTCCAGGTCTCAGATTTGGGTTGCTGGGCGCCAACATGTCTAGAACAACAACTCAGTCAATCTCCAATAATGCCAGTGGTTCCTTAACCTGTAACCAAGAAGATTAACACACACACCGACACACAGCTTTTCCAAGGTTGGATTTGGCCAGGCTCTAACTATAAACAGGAGAGTCCTCTCAAAACATCAAGATAATGCGTTCTTTCTCTCAAGGAGAGCTACACTTTAGTCTAACTGGAAAGTAAGGCTTTGACAAAGAAATGGTCCCTTAAACTATTGGCTTCAATGACCCCTATATGTTTTAACACGTTGAAGACGTTTCTCAAACACAAAACAAGTGCCTATTTCATTTCTGGAAGCCGGGCTAAATAAGCAAGCACTGTTACTGCATTCAGATATCAAAAACATTAAAATAATATTTCAGTAATCACACTGGTACCTTAAAGTGAAATCTCCAGAGAAGTCATTCAACTCATTTGATATTTAGAAGGAAAAATATTGATTAATACCTTGATGATAATCACTCTTTACTCATACATTGAAGCAGCAGTGCATTCCAATCCACCCCCTTCAGCATCATCACATACGAGCTTAATATGGAAGCTGAGGCTGTGCAACACTATGTAAATGTACACATTTTCCCAACTCTTTGAAGGTTTTAGACATCCCTCTTTGAACATCATAGACATTAAAGCCCTCTCTCTTTGGAAAAACTCTTTGAATGTCTTATATGTCTTGGATGTTAAAGTACTATATGATCAACATTTACCATCTCTAACCTTTACCGTCATTTTTTTTAAGTCAAGTCAGGAAGTCAAGACATGCTGTTAAATAACACAGAAAATAACTTTGGTTTGTTAAAGGCGGCATGAAAACAGTGTTGCGATAGTCTTTTCCTATTGTGATGCATATCCATGTGATCTCATATGAGTGACAGGTTGTAATTGTGTTAACTGTTATCCAGTTGCATAAGATATTACTTTGCACAGATAAGTAAGTGATTTTATCACATTTGTTGCTACTGTATACTTTTAAAGCTGTGGCATTTTAGTATTTATCTCTCTGCAATGCCGTGCCCGATAGTCTTGCATTCTAAGTGCATTACTGTTAACATGATTTTCACTTGTTTTTACCAAATTTTGCAAAGTGGAAGCACGCTATTTTTTGTGAATGTGCGAGACTTCCGATTCATTAGCCGCTATAGGTAAATATCTAGAAGAATAACAAAGTGTAGTAAATGGTAAAACTATATGCGCTACAAACCAAGGTATTTATAATTACAAAAATACATTAAAATACTATGATAAGAAATACCAGTCTGCAGTATCAAGCAGCATATCTGTTTTGTACTGCTAAAAATAGCTGGAATCTGGTGGGACCAGAAGCCTTGATACAGTCAAGTTACAAATGGCTGCATGCGCTCTTACATTAAAAATAAGGTGGATAAACTGCAAGCGAGCTTATAACAATGTTGTCAGTAAAGCTTGTATTGAATCCAAAACACTGTGAGAGTTCCTATCATTCTGTGCAGGAGGGAGGAACAGTGATTAATCATAGATATCACTCCCTCATTCAAGGTCTAGATGAGGTCTTTTTGTGTCTAGTTGCCCTTTAATATAATACATGGCAGACTAACAAAAATACACAAACACATTCTTTCTATTTAGAAAGGACATCCTCAATAAACAAAACAAAGTTTCTGTATGCAGAATTGAGACAAAGCACATTAAAATGTATCATTATTCACTTTTGAAGTTTATCTTCAGTATTAGTGTTCAGTACCGGTCCGCTTGTATCTTTAAACGGGCTTCATTCTGAATATTTTTTTTCTTGACGCACACACGCAAAGCAGAGTACAGTGGCACACAATTGGGGCTCTCTTTGTTGTTAGATGAAGTGAATCTCTAGAGACTAAAGCAGAGAGAAAGCGAGAATGTTTCTCAAAGGAAACAAAGTGGTTTGGAAGGCTCTCGGATACATTCTCATCTGAAATCCAGGAGATTGTGCTCCCATAAGAACTGCATTGTCCACTTGGAATGAGACGCTGAGTTTGTTCCCATTTCCTCTGTCTGGCTTCAACCTGTTTCGAGTCTTGAAGGGGCGATTCACCCAAAATGAAAATTCTGTCATTTACTCACCCTCATGTTGTTCCAAACCAATATGCCCATGTGCATCCTGGCCAAATTTGTCTACTGGCCTCTCTGTCCATCATGGCCTCCTAATAATAATCCTCATAAATGCTGTTTGGCTTCATCACTCTGTCTCCTCTCCACCAATAAGCCGGTGTGTGGTGGGCATTCTGGTGCAATATGGCTGCCGTCGCATCATCCAGGTGGATGCTGCACATTGGTGGTGGTTGAGGAGATTCCCCCTTCCATATGTACCTAAGCGCTATATAAATGTAATGCATTATTATTATTATTATTTCCAGTGAACACAAAAGAATAATTCCATACAAAATAGTTCAAAATAGTTCACATGAAGAGAGCACTGGAGGTATGATTCGTTTTTTGTAGGCCAACTTGGAAGTTAACATCACCCTTGTTCCAGCTACAAAAAGCCAATAGGATTTTCCATTGACTTTTTGGATTATTGCAGAAAATAAGCTCTGTGTCAAACAAATGTTCATGATTCTTAAATGTTTTGTTCATCAGGATAATCTTAACACATGAACACAACTTTTATGAATTTTGATGTCTAAATACAATCGGCAGAAGTAAAAGGCTAAGAGAAAAAGGCTCACATGTCAATGTCACCACCAATAAGTTTCTAACTCTAACTCTTTCAATCTATTTAAAATCTAAAAGTTGGAAAGCTTGGGTTAGAATAGTTTGCAAGAGCACAAGTATAGACACAACATGGCTGTCAAAGCAGACTAGATACATTTTGTATCTGTTTGGCGTGATGAAGTTTAATGTTCTCAACAACCTCTGTAGTCCAGGGGCGTTTCCTCCGTGGAGGCAAGGGAGGTTGAGCCTCCTCAAAAAATTGTTAGATAAAATAATCCATATTACAAAAATAAAACAATGCAAATATTACAAAGTGTGACATAAAAAGCGTATAAATCACTTGTTTCCACCGACACCGGCAAGTGAAGTTACAGCGGGAGGCTTGCCTCTGAGCCCATTGAGTTTTAACAGATCCCCTAAAGCATGCAGTGGATTTGGTGGGGGGTAACTGAGAATGAATGGGGGGAAAGTCGTGTGAGAGGAGGCAATGCCTCCATTGCGCTATAATTGATATGATAGGACATGATTGGTTTGTGATAAATCTGCAAATCGGTCTGAAAGAACAAAATTATGGCTTTTGGAAAACTCACCCACTTAGATATCTCTGCTTTGTCACATCAAAATCCTGAAAACGTTTTTTAGTGAAAGATTAGAATCAGCTTGTTGAAATTAAAGTGACATCTCTGAGTCTGTACAGTGTTTGTCGAGCTTGATGACTGATGATCTGAAAATAAGTTGACTATTAAAAGAACATCTGAACATTAGTTCACAAATAAAATGAATTGTTTAAATCGTTACTGCCTTTAGTTTTTATTTTGGAATACACGTAAAAAAAAAAAAGCTTAAAAACACTTACTTGATGAGAGTTTTTACTTAGTTTTAATAAATAGAACATTCATTACATTGTTAATGTAAAAATACAAAACAGTATTGCATTTGGTTGCTTTTTTATGTAATGTAAAGTAATGTTTATTTAACCAAGAAAATGTGACAACATTAAGTGTAACTGGAACACGAATTTACATTTGATTGATAAAAAAAAAAAAAACATAATAAAACCGTGAGGACCTTGCCTCCTCATTTCAGAACACCACTGCACGCCACTGCTGTAGTCCCATTTAGCCACTTTTTACAGACATATAAAAGCTTAAAAAAAATCAGTAGTGGGCCATTACTGATGTATTTTACGTCATAGATTAAACCATGAAAATATCTTGAGCTTGTGTTTACCACACCATTACTTCAGGCATTTAACCACTATATTTACTTATAGTGTTTAGAGCTGAAACTTGTTACATACAAACCAAAAAAGTTCATCATGCCAAATTCCCCCAGAGATATAATGAGACAAGATTATGGTTAGGCATGATGACTATAAAAGGCAGAAGAGAAAGGAAAACTCTCCATAGATCAAAACCAGATCAACATTTAGGTATACTTATAGTGTTTAGAGCTGAAACTATAAGTGTTGTTACATGCAAAACAAAATGTTCATCATGCCAAATTCCCCCAGGGATATATAGAGAGACAAGATTACGGTTAGGCATGATGACTATAAAAAGCAGAAGAGAAAGGAAGAAAGATTCTTATCCTGTAAATCGTCATTGACTCATTGATCATGTTTTGATCATCTCGTATTCAGCGGTGCCGCGTGGCGCAGGTGGAAACGTGCATCAAAGACTGATATTCCAGTGAAGAGTAATCCATACAGGAATCATGTTGTGCATGTGACATTAGCCCCTTTAACACATCTACAGTCTTTAATGGTAAGTTACCGGTAAATAACCGTTAAGAGATCCTGGGCCAGATGTACTAAACAGGGCAAATTAGCATGAGAGCGTAATCCCATAAAAGCACGATGGGAGTGAAAAGATCTGCACGTGATTCATTTAAATACTCTCCCCATAAATTTTACGTCTGAAAGGGAAACTCATAGAAATGCATATGCAAAAAGGTTAGCTGCAAAATAATGCCTTTTCAGCGCTCATTTTTCACTACATGTCTTTCTAAACAGGAAGATAGGGCGGGGCATATCAACAGCTCCTCCCCCTTTTTTTTTTTTTTTTTTTACAAATATCACAGCCACAGTTTCCTCCTAATCTCTAAATGTTTCTCCTATATGAGTAACGGTACATGAATTCATCTCGAACCATATGGTACAGACGTCACGGTTCGGTGCATACAGTCGCGTGACGAAAACATTCAGTCACAGTCGATCCATACTCCAATCCAGAAGGGGTATGTATGCTGTTTTCTACCAGTAAAAGCGCAGAAGAAGAGATGATCACTCGATATGTTTACATCTCTCAACCAGTGTTTCAACTGCGGAATGATAAAAGAGCTTTTACATTACCTACATTTCTAAATTACATTTACCTCAGGCATTTAGTGTCGACAGCAGATTAGTTCACTAGAGAAAGGAACTCTAGAGTGAAGCATTTCGTATATGCACTATATTACCATATTCATTATATTTACTTAACCTGTTAGTAATATCTTGATTATTTAATGTATGTTTAAATAAATTTGTCATGAAAACAAGTTATGACAGCCACTGTGTAAATTATCATATTTCAAAAATGATTAGAAAATTAATTTTATAATTAGATTTAGAAGTTCATGCAAAACTTGTCTTATGTGCAATTTACAGTTGATTATTATATCTAAAAATAAATAGCAACTAAATGTAATAATTTGGGCTCTGTTGTTAATTGTAACCTTTAAAGTTATATTCAAGTGTAATTAAGGGCTCCCCATATAGTTTACACAGCATTAGCTAAGATAGATTTTTTCCTCCTTTCACCGTCTTCACTCAGCTGCCCGCTTTGTTGCTCATTTTGTGTTTAATAAAGACTGGTCTGTCGAATTTTGTCATTGTTTTGGAGCACTAACATATTCATATTAAAAGTAAACCCAAATCAATTTTGATTTCATGGGACCGTAAAAAGCCAGAACGCCATTGCTTGTGTAAACATCTTATTTGTGTATTTACTGGCAATGTCATTTTGGTAATTTTATGGTAATTTACTGGGATTAAAAGGGGATATTTGAATAATAGGACAAAAGCGAACTTCATGTTGAACCTCTATGCCTCCACAGGTTTTGTTTCCTGTTCCCTGTTCATTTCTATAATGAGATGGAACCTTTATTAATCAAACCAATTAATTGTTTTGAACTATGATCTATTACAGATCCAAACACTCAGCAAAATATTTTAATCTTGACCTACCCCAACGAATTAAAATAATCAAAAGCATAATCATTAGCTGACATGGTGTACTTATTAATTAGTGGTGCTAATTTAAGCATTACCATTACTTATTCTTCGCTGTAGTTATTTGATTGAAACCCTAGCCTGAAGTATTAGCACATATATCAAGCCTGTTTATTATACAAACCGTCCAGAACTCCATAGCAACCCCCTTGAAACCAGTCAAAGTGCAAAGAATCCAGAACACAATAGCAACGTCTCATAATGTTTGGAATCCATCAGAATGCCATAGTAACGGCCTAGCAACCAGCCAGAATGCACAAGTGTACTTGTGCATTGTGAAAGAACTACAATCCCATGAAGCATTGCAAAGAGCATAATTAAATAAAAATAAAAAACAATATATTTTACGTTTATTGCAAAATATAAGTTTATATACAAACATTTAGAAAGAATGAATCGATTAAGTCATTCGCAGTGCTTCATGGGAGTGGGCGGAGTTAACAAGATTTTTTGGCTCGTGTTGCTTTTTGACTCTCTGATTGGTGTAATTTTCTGTACAGCATCATGGGTAATGTAGTTTTTCACCAGAAATTCCATTGTTAAACACGATTATTTAAAAAAATAAACTGAAATAATGCAGGGCTGACGGCTTCAACAGAAGCAAATACAATCGATTAACAACCTCGTAGCTCACAGTAAGGCTGTCTTTAAAGGTTTATAAGTTAAAAGTCCCTATGTAGAAAATGAAGGAAGTTTTTACTTCTGAAGGTAAAAATTTTTAATAAATGAACTAATTATAATTTAAAGGTGGGGATGAGACTGGTTACAGGGAGCTGGTTGATAAAATTCTGGCTTATGGAGAGGACAATGATCTTATTCTTAATATAGACAAACAAAATAATTAATCATGGATTTTAGGAAGAAATCCTACTTTCTACAGCCACTGACCATCAAGGGGACTGAGGTGGAAAGAGCTGAGTCACAAGTTCCTAGGCCTGCATCTGTCATCGATCTTGAGTTGGACCACAAACACTGTTGCCACAGTGAAGAAGGCCCAACAGCGGCTTTATTTGGTCAGGCTGCTAAGGAAGGCAGGACTTAGCCATCGCCCACTTATCCAGGACTTGTGGAAAGCATCCTCACAAACGGCATCACTGTCTGGTTTGGAAGTACCACCCAGGCAGAGCGGAGAGCTCTCCAAAAGGTCATAAAGACTGCGGAGAGGATCATCGGATCTTCCATCTGTGGACACTTTATATACACAACGCTGCAGGAAGAGAGCACAGAACATTCTTAGGGATACACACCACCAAGCTCATTCCATGTTCAGGCCTAAACACTCAACATATAACTTGAGATATGGCAGACCGGACAGTATTATCTCACACAGGGTGTGGTTTTATAACAGCCACGGTCAGACTGATGGCTGAGGATATTGCAGAGGGAACTGATAGGTGTTATCTCCTTTTACATAGATATGTTAGAGGTAGTTTATGCCTGTGATGTGTTCATGTGTCTGTCTCCGTTAGACAGAGAATGTTTTATTACAGTACTTTTTAAATATTTATATTATGTATTATCTCAGGACAGTGCAATACTCCGATATGGAGGTAATAATCTTTATTGTGTTTGTTTATACTGTTCTTCGTTTACTGTACCTTCTCAAAGTCTATTTATTGTGTGTAGTTTAGTTCTTCTTTTATGTTGACTTTTTTAATGTTGACTCAAAGAGCTTTGCTACAAAAATTCCTACTTGTACAAGCTGTACTGGTACAAATGGCAAATAAAAACTTCTTCTTCTTCTTCTTCTGAAACCCAACTGTTGCCCTCTATAGCAATATCCACCCAGCAACACCATGGCAACCACTCACATTTTCTTAGTAATGTGGTGGTGAGTTTTAACAACCGAACAAAACTCGGTTTCTTGAAATCAAGTTGTCCACAATATAATCGCAAGTGTGTAACTCTTTGCTCTTGACTTACAGGGAGAAAAAAAAAGCCCCTGAACCTCCCTCTCATGCAGAAACACACCGGCTGAGCTGTCAGCAAAGCCAGCGGGGTGAAACGCATCGCTCCTTGACGCGCGTCTACATGTTAATCATAAATTGATTGTTTTCTGTCCCCTTTTATCATCACTACAGTCCTCTTGTCTTTCTGTCAAGGGCGGCCTAATGTTTAAAACAAAACTGATGTCTGTGTGCTCTCCTACCATTCCACTTTTTCATGGATCCTAGACATTTGTACTATGGGACTGTTGTCAAAAGTGTAAGCCACCTGCAGCTCCGGTTGGAGAGGTGGCTTAGATTTCTTGCTCTGCACCTTTCCACACCTGTCATTTGGCATCCTCCACCCCCTGCTCGATTTTTAATGGTGTCGTTCTCGAGAGCTATTCCTGGACATCTATGATACACTCCAAGTGTCCACTGTGTAGCTGCACTGTCATTCAGCCAGACAAAAAAAAATAAAAATAAAATAGTTTGAGCTCTGTGCCATGTGTCTGTGCAGAATACCAAACAGAGTGGTTGAGTTTTAAGGCACATTTTCAAACAAACTGCCAAATGTAGCTTGAATTTACCCAGGGATTAGCAGGAAATGATGACAACATTTCTTGTCCATAATTGCACATTGAGTGAGAAAAATGTGTAAAAGTAGTGGCACTATAATTTAAGTCCCCCTGTAGTCAATAATTGTATCCCTTAAAACTCACCTTTGATCACCAAAATGACATATCTAAAAGTTTTTTTTTCCTGTGATGATAATTTCTTCATGCCTTAAATACACTCTCAGAAAAAAAGGTACAAAAGCTGTCACTGGGACAGTACCCTTCAAAAGGGTTCTAATATGTTCCATTTAGGTACAAATATGTACACTTATGGTACCAATATGTACCTTTGAGGGACTAATATGCACTCTTTAGGTACAAAGGTGTACCTTTTGAAAAGGTACCGCCACAGTGACAGCTTTTGTACCTTTTTTTTTTTTCTGAGAGTGTAGCTTGAATTTAACTCTACACCCTTGCTTCATTTAGTATACGCGGATCCATGAATATGCATATTAGTCCCCGCATTACTCCAGCGCGGACTACCTGTTTCACTCGGTCAACTTTACTGTAGTAAACGCTGCACAATGGCAAGGGGAAATACTGGTTTAATTCAGCCATGTTTGAACCAGAAACTGATTCAGAAGAAGAAGTGGAAGAGTGAATAATAGGGTTGTCTACAAATCGATGTATCAGAATGGTAATGTGCTTTAGCCTATGTTTTGCTATTTACAGCGTTGGACACATAATGGTAATCAATATGATTTGCCTTTTGCTTGACTACGTTATCAAACAGCTAATATTGTGTTGGTAATGTTACACACACCATGTTCCCGTTCACCACCTCAGAGTCAGACAGCTGCCTTCTAAAAATCAGTATCCTTAGAAACACTTTGAACAACTTACAGTAGGACGTCAGTTGAGAAAGGCATATAGTTCATTATAACATTGTAATATTTATCATATAATTAACCTGCTATATTGCCAAATGTACCTGATTTTTCATATCAACATAAAAATATACCGGGATAACCTGGCATCTTTTGAGACTCCCCTGCTTCGCAGCAGTTAATGATATGTTAAAGCCCGCTGGCACGTTGACGTGATTGGTTACGACGGCATTTGTGATGTAGAGAACACTGGTGATATTTTAAGAAGAAAATACTCAGCAATGGCGTTGACTTATGAATTTGCACATGGTTTGTCTTAAAGCATATAAAAAAAAAAAACGCCATACACATATAAACAACATTAAAAACTTGATTTTCACGACTGGTGGTCTTTAAAATATTTTTAAGTAGAATCAACCAAATGGCACTGCGTTTCCACAACCTATTGAGTGCAACAGTCGGGGTTCCAGAAGTAAAAACATTTTAATAATTTTTAATGATAACTTATAAACCTTTAAAGATAGCCTTACTGGGGTTGTTAATCAATAGTATTTGCTTCTGTTGAGCCATCAGCCCTGCATATTTCAACTTAAAAAAAATCGTGTTAAACAGAGGATAAAAAATACCATATAGATAAAAAAAAAAGATAAAAAAAGATACTAATCCAATGAAATCTGGGTCTGTTCATCACACAAAGCTACTGCAAGACTTCGACAAGGCTCATACTGGTTTGAAACAATGTGTGTGAGTAAATTAAATTGACTTTTTTTATCTTTTGGTTGAATTATTCCTTTAAACTTTACAAACGAATCTGCTCATGAATCCAGAAACAGACAGACCACAAGAACCCATTTAACCCTGATTAATAATTCAAATTGTTCCCACAGCTTGACTCAATAAGACAAATTGGGCTGAATTAGAAACAGCAGTTTTTCATGTTTTCTGCGAGCGGTTATTGGCTTTTGAAGAACTTTTAAACAGTTTACTTAAAGCGAAACGCAAATGAAAAGGATGGCGATCGATAATGGAGAACACTTTGTTGGGTAGATTGATGAAATGAGCTTCAAGAAGAACACCGCCTGACCATCTCTCTTAATATCAGATTGGCTAGCTGTGACTCTAATTGTGTTCCTGTTCTGAATCTCTTTTTTTCTTTCATAAATATTCTGTTGTGAGCAGAGTTCTTCTAGAATGATCTCTTAACCACAAATTTAGTGTTAAAACCCCCCAGTTCTTTAAAAAAAAAACTATTTAAATAGGAAGTTGAGGTGGAATACAGTATATCCAAGTGATTGTCGGTTTTCTTAAAAAACAAAAAAACAAAAAAAACATTTAGTTTAATGAATTTGTTGTCTGAGACAAGTTTCAAGGTTTGTCTTCTGTTCTCATCTTGTTCTCATCTTATTTTCTGCAGTGTTTTAGTATTAATTAATTAGTTATATATATATATTTAGCTTTAAAGTTCTACCAAAAAAGACTCAGGAGGATTCTTGAATAAAATAGAATTTATTTTGTGAAAGGATTTTACAGACAAAAATAAAAGTAGATGCTCGACAAGCTACGTCTCAGAGTTCTTTGGCGTAGGCCCCGTCCTCCGTCCGGGTCTGAAAGTTAGCTTGTAGGTTCTGCCTGATGATAGAGACAGGGGCGGAGCCTACCCCCTGACAAGTGGACGGGAGCCATTCTGGTGGTGGTGGGTAGCCTGGTAATACCAAACTCTGCTACTTCGCTTTGCTTCGTAGACAGAGTCTGGCATGGCATAATTGAAAAGCGTTTTCTTTCTCGCGGGGAGGCGCTTGTCTGAAGTTTAAAATCATTGGTTCCCATAAGCCAATCACATAACGTTTGGTTATGGCGTGTGTTATGCGCATGCTCAGCCGCATCTAACTTCCACTGTAAACACATGTAGTATGATGCGAAAACAAAACCATCGAGCGAAATACCGGAGTGAACATGGCTGTGAACGACTTTTGCAGATTATGTGAAGTAAATCTACGCATCCACGGTACAATCAGTGTCTACGTCACGGCTCTCAGCCCGCCCTCTGTTCGTTGATTGGCCGGCTGTTTTCAGGCCGGAGGAAAACGGAAAGCTATTACACGGTCTCAGACCGAGTACAGAAGCGAAATGAAATTGAGCGGAAGTAAGAAGTCTGACGTAGTCAGGTGGTGGGGAGGATGGGGAAAAACTTTGCTACGACACCTGCGGGCAACAAAATGGGACGGTAAGATCAGTCTTTTATATTTGATGTCAAGCTGTGATTGGTAGCGTGGAATTATGAATTAATGACGTGTCAGTGAAGTCTTTCTGGTAGAACTTTCACTTACGCTTTCATTGCCCCTATTATGCTATTTTAAAGTTTCCTAATATTGTTTTGGAGTCTCCTCCAACAAGTTTACATGCATCAAAGGTAAAAAAAAACTGTTTCCTTTCCTCATTATATACATTTGCACATCACCAGAGAATGTCTAATAAGGTGAGAAGTTTCACTCTCAGTAAACTTCCGGCTTCTGAAATGGTTGCAGTTCCACTTTGATTCCATATGAGGGCGCTCACAGGACGAGTGCAGAATGAATGGAGGTCTATGAAGCTATACCCCTCAAAATCCACTTTTCTCAGGATATAATTTTTTTTCTAGTAATTTGAATATTGTATTCGAAAGGAGATGCAAAGAAATTACACATTGCTGGGTGTTAGAATTTTTAGAGTCACTTATTTGCTTTAAAAAGTCTTTTAAAGTGTCAATGACGTCATACGCATCGTACGACCAGAGATACTGCTTTACGGCAATCCTTCAGTCACTTTGGTGCTTTCGCGCTCTGCACTTTCTTTTCTCTCGAGGCATCGACAACACAGCTGACACAGGTAAATACACGTGCTAGACGAGTTTTTGTTTTGTTTGTTTCTGGTCGCGCTTCGGATGCCACGATGCCATCAAGCAGTATCTCTGGTCGTAATCAGTCCTTCACTGACCAATCAGCGTTCATTAGCAGAATGCTAGCGTGTTGTGGGCAACAACAACTCAACCTGTAAGAAATCGAAAGGACATAAGTACTCGTTCATTCAACTTTCGACCTATAACCCATGTTGAACTTGCAAAACCTACAATCAAATCTGAGATTTCTCAACGGCAATCGGGTGAAAGAGACAAATTTAGCCGTCTAGCCCCATAGACTCCCATTCATTTTGCACTCATGGACGATCGCCCCCAGTGGAACTCTGGTGGAACGACAACCAAAATTCGGTACAATAGGACTTAATAGGGAGTGGGCAGGCTCTCCGTAGACGGGCTCTGACATCACCACATTTTCAATAATTATCAAATGACTCGTGAGATGAACCAATCTCTCTAAATCCCGCCTTTCCGCAAGCTACTCTGCTCTGGTTGGCCAGACAACTCAGTCTGTTGTGATTGTTTTACCGCGTCCAGCGCGCACATCGAAAACAAAAAATGCCCATTGCCATAACAATGACGTCAGGTCTGCGTGTCCTGAGGCTTCCTACACCGTAAACTAAACACACTAACGAACAATGAGATTGATTTTACCATATCAATGCGAGCGCGAGTCCGATGATGAAACATTGGAAGAACTAGTTATTGAACCCGAACCTCCATCGCAAGGACGACTCGAGCAGGACGTTTCTCACTGACTGTTTCTCACATTATGAGATGTACCATCAGCATTAACAAGTGCATGTCCATCAACAAACCGATTATTTTACTTGTAATAATTTATACAGAGTATTTTTCTAATATATTGCGGTGAACACGTGGAAACTGTATCAATAACAGTGCATGTAGGCAATGTTGTACATTAGCCGAGCTCTAGCGTGAATGACTGATGTAACATAAACGTTGGTAAAACAAATCTTGCTCAATGCGTAATCTTTCCTCAAAGTAGTGAGAACGACAGACAATCTGCATTTATAGACAGAGTTTTAGGTAATAGTGGCCCACAACTAGCCTGGTAATACCAAACTCTGCTACTTCGCTTTGCTTCGTAGACAGAGTCTGGCATGGCATAATTGAAAAGCGTTTTCTTTCTCGCGGGGAGGCGCTTGTCTGAAGTTTAAAATCATTGGTTCCCGTAAGCCAATCACATAACGTTTGGTTATGGCGCGTGTTATGCGCATGCTCAGCCGAATCTAACTTCCACTGTAAACACATGTAGTATGATGCGAAAACAAAACCATCGAGCGAAATACCGGAGTGAACATGGCTGTGAACGACTTTTGCAGATTATGTGAAGTAAATCTACGCATCCACAGTACAATCAGTGTCTACGTCACGGCTCTCAGCCCGCCCTCTGTTCGTTGATTGGCCGGCTGTTTTCAGGCCGGAGGAAAACGGAAAGCTATGACGCGGTCTCAGACTGAGTACAGAAGCGAAATGAAATTGAGCGGAAGTAAGAAGTCTGACGTAGTCAGGCTAGCCCACAACTGATTAGCAGAAGAATTTCAGTAAGACAGTAATAATGTGAGTAACCAGTTAGCAGGAGACCTACACAATATAAAACTCAAAACTAAGTATTTTGAACACCATCTTTCAAGAGCAAGCGGTTTGCGAATCCTGCATTGAACTCCGAGATTTGAGAAGCAGTCGTCAGTGAAATAAAGGGAACACAGCAAAAGTTTAGGACTATACTTCTGTGATATCATGGTAAAGATGAATTTTAACCACCGATTCTTCACATGCTCGTCCTTGAGCAGTGAAAAGAAACTGGCTTTACTTTCACATTGTAGAGCACAGCGTCTTCTCGACATATTCACAGCAATCAGCTGCAGATTTAAGGTTCAAGTTTTCCCTGGTGTCTGTGCGCGCAATAAGTGGGCGGGCAATATGCTAATGTTTCGTCTTGACGTCACAACGGAACGGCTTATGACTCGTTTGAAAAATGATTAATTTAATTGACTCAGAGTCGACTCTTACTTTTGAAAGACAATATAACTTTATATATACGGTGCACTTTCAAATGTAAAACTTTGCAGGATGTTTTCATTCGCTATGTTACACACTACATGAAAGGTAATTAAAAAAAATCCATAATAGGGGCCCTTTAATTTATTTGTATTTAAATTTTAGTTTAGTAATTGTAATATTTCAACCTAAAATATTTTATTTGAGTTAGGTGCCAAGGCAATTTCTAATTTTAGAACGTTTACACAACAATGATGTACTAAAAACGGAAAAGTTGTTAAATCAATCCCCGTTAACACGGATCCACAAAAACTATTAAAAACGCTGTACTCTGCAGGCAGACCAGTAGTTGGCGGTCAGAATTGTCAAAAGTTTACGTTTATTGCTGTTGTCGTGTAAATGAACAGCCAAAACATATACTGTATGCTTTCAGTTTTTAGTTGAAAATGGTCATATATATATATATATATACACACACACACACACACACACACACACACACACACGTCATTTAACAAAAAAGATTTATAATAGTTTTAGTTTTAGTTATCAACATCAACACTGGTTTTCTGCAGGCTTCTGAATAACTTGATTTTCCATAGCTCCTTGTTTTTGTCAAAACAGCATCAGAAGGATTTGAAACAAAAAAAAGTAGGTCACTCTTTGGACAGACAAAACACAGGAAGTCTTAGCTGTTTCCAGTGGGGTGGAAGTGCTTTAAAAATAAACAGATAAAAGTTTAATGAAGAATGCATTAACAGTTTCTTGTATCTGCCACAGTGTCAGCCCACAATATGGGTAACATCTCCAAGGTCGCTTAACCTTCATGCCTGATTTAGGAGGTGTGTATATGACTACTGCACGTTTATTTGTTGATTTCTTTCCCTTGATATTCTTATTGTGATTATTAACTTAAATCAATCAAATTGTACATAGAAGATTTACCTAAATTGAATACTGTCATCAATATTTTCAGTTATTTATTTGATTAATTGTGCAGCCCTGCTTGATGATGAACATTTGCATACACGCTTGTCCTGCATTGGGTTTTATGTAACCAGTTTGCCAGTTTGTTTTCATGGGCTGTTTATAGAGCTCTTCTGTCCTTTCATTTGGTTGTTTAATGGAACAAATTCATCTTATGTCATAAAAACAATAGTAGATAAACCACAGTTACTGAGGTTGTATTGCTTTAGTCCCAGTCTGACGCATACAGCCACCCACAGTGATGGCCCACTTTTTTTTAGAGGCCTTGGTTCCGTAAGTATTTTTCCTATTCATTTTCTTCATAGAGAATTTATACATTTCATCAGTAAAGAGTTCTAAACCATGAGCCCCAAACTACCAGCTCCAAGATGAATCACAACATTGCAAACTGTGATTTGAAGCAAAAAAGTATATCTTATCAAAAGTTTGGGGTTGTTAAGACTTTTTTACATTTTTGAAAAAAAGTTTCCTGAGCTCAAAAAGGCTGAATTGGTAACACTTTGCAATAAAGTCCATTAGTTAATATTAGCTAACATTAACTAAAAAAGAGCAATATATTTGTTCCAGTATTTATTAATCTCTGTTAAAGTTAGTTCATAAAAATAGGCTACAACTGTTCATTTTATGTAGTTAACTGATGTTAAGTGTTACTGTTGCATTTATTTGATCAAAAATCAGTAAAAAAATAAATAAAAATTATTGTAATTTGGGAAAAGATTAATTTTCAAATGTTGAAAATGATTGTGCATCTTAATATTTTTTCAGAACGGTGATAATTATAAAAAAAAAAAAATCAATATAATAGCATTTATTTGCAATAAAAAATCTTTTGTAACATTATTGTCTGTCACTTTTGATCAATTGAATGTGTCCATGCTAAGTAAAACTAATAATTTATTTATGCATAACCCTACTATATAGCATGGCATACTAAAATGGCAAGAGCTTTCTTAAGTTGACATGTCATTGGTTTCGCTTTACACAACTCTCAGGAGTCAAGAGTTCAAGGGTTTAGTCAGTTCACTGGAAACTAAATTCATGTTTACATGCTTTCAGGCTACCACAGTGAGCAACGATAAACTAGTTACTGGATTTTCCCAAGAGTTTAAAGGTCCATGGCATGAAATTCTGTAAATCCAAGTATTCCACTCTTCCTTTTCACACACATGCTAAGAAATGCAAATGAAAATAAACGTGATGAAGTTCAATTCCCTAGTAAGAGAAACGGCATCACCAGCATCAGCACTTGTGTTTCAAAATTTGCATACTGTCAGGAAGAAGGCAGACAACTACATCAGCTCCTGTCTAAACCCAGGCTGAGTGCTTTAAAATGGCTGTCAGGTGAGAGAACTAAAGCGGATGAGTCATCCGGAGCCATCACACGAGTAGGGTTGCCAACCGTTCCGTATAATACGGAACCGTCCCGTATTTAAGGCATCAATGAAGCATCCCGTATGAAAGCCATACGGAACGCAGTTTGTCCCGTATTTTCCGGCATACGCTCTAAATTGAGAATGAACCATTTCTTTGAGACAAATCTTTGTTTGATTTGCGAACATAGCCGTTCGCGGAAGGCTTTAAGACCCAGCAGAATCGTCTACCGGCTGTATAAAAATGCATGAAAATTAACTCTGAAATACATTTTATTATTAAGCAAAGTGCCCCGCACATTAAGCTAACTGCAATAAAATGAAATATAATGATTAAAATCCTTCACAAACATTTTTTTTTGCATTGTTTTGTGAGTTTATATCCAATCTATGCTTTAAAATGTTTTGTTTTTTTTTTCATGAGAAAAAATATTTTATCTAATATTTTAGATAAAATACACATTTTAGTCATGTCCCCGGGTTTTCACTCAATCCCGTTACCCTAACACATTCCCCCCTCTGAAAAACTTGGAACATTCCACAAGACACATTTTCAACAGGAAGTTGCATCATCTGGATCTTTTGAAGGCAATGGGAAGACCATATTTCTGAATATTTGATGAAATTGTAACTATGACTGAGAAGGTCAATCTTAACACACTGTCCTGTTACCTAAATTATTTCTTAGATGCTATTTGTTTATTTGTTTAAAACTATCTGCACGGGAAGGAGCGACACACACCCTGCAATCCTCTCTTTCCCCCCTTTTTGTCTTAACTTCCCTCTTTCTCCCTTCTTTCTTCTTCTCTCTCTCCTTCTTTCTTTTTCCACCTCCTTCACTGTGAAGTATTACTAGCACATAGTACATCACTTCAACACAGAAATCTTATGCACACACAGTCATGTACTCATACACACTCATATGAACACTCATTCCTGTTACCTAATGTTCATTCCTGCTACAATTACAATAAAGGTAAACCACTGTTTTTTATCAGTTTTGCTTGTCCATCATTTATACAATTGTTTACAAAAAAAAAATAAAAAAAAAAATAAACTTGAGGCTTCGGTCAAAAATTGGTTTTGTGTTTTTTATTAAAAGACACCTTGACTTAATATATAGTAATTTTTTTGTTGTTGTCACAAATATCAATTATTTGAACATATAACCAACAATTTCTTTCAAATAAACACTTTCTTGTGGGGAAAACAAAGAAATTAACTGACATGCTTTTAACATGAGGCTCTAATAGACCTAACAATCTCTGTGTAAAAGTAAAATGATGCTGTTCTAAAGTCATTTTAACCCCCGTGTAATCTGACTCCAAATCTCAGGTGGAAATTGTCATTTTGACCCAATATTACAAAACAGTAAATTCATCCCATGTAATATTTTGGCTTTCTTCTTCATTTATGTTTGTCTTTCTTCAGGATTCTTTCAAAATCAAAAATTTGAGCCGGGAAAGTTTCTTAAATTTGGTTGATTTTAACACGAAAGGACCCAAATGTGGTTGTCTGAGAACCTTTTATACATCTTTTGTACACATATTTAACTGCAGATGCTGAAATGACATGCACTGTGTGGTACAGTACACATATTTTGATTGTCCCTTATTCTGTCCCTTATTTTCCTATAAAGAACCACGGTTGTCCCGTATTTTCCTTTCCAGAAGTTGGCAACCCTACGTCAGACTGAGAGCGTTCATTAACATGAATAAATTCCTTTGCGCTCATTTCTCCTGAGAGGTCACAAATGTTGTGTCTGATCTGTGTTTCTTTAAGCTAAACCTGTGACAACAAAGACTGTCTGAGCTCTCTATTTGGATCACGTGTTGTCTCCTGATATCAGCAAACACCTGGAAAGTGAGTTAAGGCATTTCAGAATTGTATTGCAAAAGATCAATTTTTCCAATATCAGTGACATTAGAGTTATTGACCTCCTTATCAGGTGTTTTGTCATTCTTCTCAGGCTGTTGCATATGAAGTTTATTCAAGCAGCAAAGAGGCATTTGAGTCAGTCTGAAATGGCGTCAAGCCTGAGGCATATAGCTAAATACTTCTATTGAGCCAGATGCTCATAACTCCATCCTTAAAGTAATAGTTCACTCAAAAATGAAAATTCTGCTCATCTCATCACCCTCATGTAATTCCCAAACGCCATTACTTTTTTTTCTTCTTCCGTGCAACACTGAAGGAGAAATTCTGACATTTGCTAAAGGGGGTGTCAAGACTTTCAGTGTAGAACAACATCATATATTGGTCTGTTTGTCACACAAAGCTGTCATTTGAAAACTTGGAATATTGTGCACAATATTTTTAATGCACAAAAACTTTGTTAAAACTTTTGGTCCTCAGGACTGCATGGAAATGAGCAACCAGTAGCCTACCATTGAATATCTCTTCTGTTCTTTCATATGGGTTTGGATGGTGAGTAAACAGTTTTCATTGCCATTTCACCAAATTTTTATTTTTGGGTAAACTAATCCTTTTAAGCAAATCACACACTGCAAGAATATCACCTTTTGATGTTTGCAACAAAAACTATAGTGCATTGGCATGTCACTGAAACTCTTCTCGCTTTTGCTTGTGTAAATCATATAGTTGATTCATTGCCAGGTGTGTTTCGCTAACTATTGAAAGAGGCACAATCACATTGAGCAACAGCCATTGTGATTGTATTGTATTCTATAGCAATAGAAAATAGAGCGAGACAAGGGAAATAGGTGGAAAAAAATCATCACAGACTAAAGCAAAAAAAAAAAAAAAAAACAATGTGGATATATTTTATTCAGAAATAAGTAATAGGGATTATGGATATTTCTGCCTATTATTTTGACCATGAAAAAAAGGACAAATCTGTTTCCCCTAATTTGTTTCCAATAGCCAAATAAAAAAAAAGTCAAACATAGTTATGATTTAAATCAGTTCTTTTCAGCTGTTTATGCATCAGGTCCCAGATTTGACATCGGACATAAAGTCATGACCCAACACAGTTTCAAAATAGTTCATAATACAAAAGTTTCCAAAATATCTAAACATTAAAATGTATCAATATAATCATGAACTGCATTGGCACAACAAATGAAATAGTTGACATCGTCCATTTGGGAAACATCTTCCCTTTGTTATGGCCCTTTCACACAAAGAACATATCTAAAAAGATAACGATAACTATATTAGCATCCACACCAATGCACAATATTGTTCTGTTTATTATAAACACGCGCTGTGGTTTTGTCATCTGTCGCTTTAAATGCTTGAGCTATTTAAAGCAGGATGGATTCTGATTGGCTCTCATTATTTTAATCATTCATCAGCTGGAAAAAAAGGTATGATAATGATTTCCAGCAATATTGTTTCTCTGTGCAGTTATAGGTATAGTTATCATCCTAAACGTGAAGGGATAGTTCTCCGAATTTTTTTATTATTAATTCACCCTCAGGTTGTTCTTTCTTCTGCTGAACACAAAAGATATTTTGAAGAAAACCAAACAGACGATGGACTCCACTGACTTCAAAGTATTTTTTTTCAATACTATGGAAAAACATAGTATGGTAACCTGTTTGGTTACCCAATATTCTTCAAAATATCTACTTTTAGAATTGAACTATGCCTTTAAGTCCTTTTTGCATTTCTAGCTATGCACTGTTACAGTAAATGACCAGTTGCATTTTATTATTCACATTTAGCAGTTTTTTTCCCTGCGGTCCACGACCCTTTCAGAGTAGATCATCTATTTGGGTGAAAATCTTGATGCTATAGCCTCTGCAGACCTTAAGTTTATTTCATTTCAGTTTATGTCTACAGCACTTTTCACAGTACATAATGTTCTGCAGCTTTACAAAGAATCATCCCTTCAGGACTCCAGTGAGCAGCCAAATGCAACAATGGCACGAACACCTCCCTGAGAGCACTTGTGAAATTAGTGGAGAAAGACGAAGAGGCAGAGAAACAATACGTTCCGAGTTTCTGCAAAAGATGTTTGCTGGAATAGAGCATCTTTCTGAGTAGGCGATAGGTCCTTGAGTGTTTACCACAAACACCAGCCAGTGCACCAGATGGAGCTCACAGAGCAAAGACATGACTGCCTTTGGCCACTTCCAATACTTGTTCCTCCAGTGTGGGGTCCATGGGGCCCAAGCAGATGATGGGCCCATTCTTTAGGGATTTGAAGGGTTTGTTCTCTGAAATTGTCTCTTGTATATTAAACTGAGATTGAAGCAAGTATTTCAATATCCAAAAATGTAATGTTAAGGATTAAAGGTGCAGTAAGGGATTTCTGAGAAACATTGTTGATATTTTAAATCAACCCAAACAATCACACCCCTCCATTCAAGTTAAAGGCTAAGTCATTCAAGGCTAAGTTAAAGCTACAATATGTAATTTGTTTCGCCACTATAGGTCGCTAACCTCTTACAATAACAAAGGCGTATGTTGATGACGCATAAGCGGAATTATGGAATTAGCTAATGAGAGACTAATGAGAGACAGATATCAGCGCCACACACGAGTCCCGCGGATATAAAGGAATAAGGACATTTCATTCTACCGAACTAACTTACCCGCAAGTGCTGAATAATACTCACACAGTTCAGTTTATTCGACGAATGAAACTTGTGAGGTAACGGAGCGCTGTTTCACTTGGTCTGCACTATCACACTAAACTGCTTGCCATGGTCCATAATGCTTGAACGAAACAACAACAGCGTGAGCGTGCCACTAGACGTAACGCAGTTGTCCACGTCTGTCGCCATGGTTACTATGGCAGTACGAGCGGAAACCAGGGATAACGCGGATATTACGTCATTGACAGGCGACAAGTGGGACAGGGCGACAGGGTCAAGCCATTATTTAAAATTGGAATTTCTCTGAAATTAAAAATCTTTGGGAAATTTTGGGATATTGTAAGTACACAACTGCAGGAAATATATCACACTGTGCAAGTGATTTTTGGATATTTTATTACAAAAATCGTACGTATTGTAGCTTTAATGAAACGGAGACAAAACAATCAATGGCCACATTGTTTGTCCTTCACATTAATCGTGTTTTTTTACACACTTGCACGTTTCTCTTTGACCTCCACCACTGCACCAAACATAACGGTGGTCCGGTGGCTTTCAGCATTTAGAAACGTATCCTACTTCATGTATGTATTTATTGATTGGTGTTAGTCCAATTCCAACTGTCCTCACAAAATTGCACTGGTTGCCAGTTGCCGCTCGCATCAAATTCAAGTCACTGACGTTTGCCTACAGAACAACCACTGGTTCTGCTCCCTTTCACTTAAACTCATTTCTTCTGACCTATGTGCCATCCAGAAACTTGCGCTCTGCAAGCGAACGACGTCTTGTGGTGCCATCTCAAAGAGGCACAAAATCTCTGTCTCGAACCTTTTCCTGGTCTGTTCCATGCTGGTGGAATGATCTGCCAATCTCAACCAGAGCTGCTGAGTCCATAGCCACTTTCAAGAAACGGCTGAAGACGCTTCTTTTTCAACAGCACTTAATCCAGTAATACTAACACGTTCTCTACTATTCTATTCTATTCTGTTCTATAATAAAAAAAAATAAAATAAAAAAAAATAAATTAACATTTACTGCGTTAGATTTAACTGAGAAGGGTCATAGCACTTGCATATTGTTGTCCTACTGTTAGTTTAACTGCTTCTATTGTTCTCATTTGTAAGTCGCTTTGGATAAAAGCGTCTAGCTAAATGAATAAATGTAAATGTAATGTAAATTCCAGGACAAATCAATATGTAAAAGAGGTATATATTGATTTGTATGAAACTACAAATATCTGATTCTCACAAACAAATGTCTGGGTCACCTCTAAAATAATAATAATGAAAAAGAAATTCTATTGCATGCAAAGAAAATTAATCCTATGTTTAAATTGTGAAATTTCTATGACAATTAAACATATTTCCCCTAACAACTGTAATGTGAACTAAATGTATTTATTTAAAAAAAATGACTTGCATATACTTTTATAT
Organism: Rutilus rutilus; assembly: GCF_951802725.1. Lineage (NCBI taxonomy): Eukaryota > Metazoa > Chordata > Actinopteri > Cypriniformes > Leuciscidae > Rutilus > Rutilus rutilus. Next base: position 42,658,773 of record NC_140221.1, on the reverse strand, counting down.
TTGTAGCCTACTAAATTTATTTATATGCATATATGTTTTTTTTTTATTTTATTTTTTATGTGCACACGGAACACTGCATGGCCACAAGCCTGTGGTGCAGACAGAGCAGCGTGCAAGTGAAACAGTCTGAATGGTAGGCTGAATTAAAATATCTAACTTCTTAAAGTCAGATAATATTCCATCATTTTAATTTCTTAGAATTAAATGCAGCCATAATCACCAGACAATACTGTTTTAATTTTGATTTATATGGTCTCATAATCTATGCGCTGCCTCGGCAAACGTGAGATCTGAGCCCCTAGATTCTATTGCAATGCAGACCTTTATTTGGGACAATTCTTATGGGACAAACAACACTAAATAGGACAGACAGTTTGACACAGCGCTTGCTGAAGAGCAAAAAGCTAACTCTGTTGTGTGTCTGTTGTGTGCAACTTTGTAGCTTCAGTGTATGCCGTCACATGTTAGGTCATGACGCAACACCAATCAGGATTGGATTAGTTTCATTCACTCTTCAGATGCGTTATGCTAAGGGCGTTCCCCAAAGTGTTGTAGTCGACGCAGTTCGAGTTCCCTCGAAAGGGAACAGCAGTTAAGAAAGCATCTGATCATAACAATGTGGATATGTTTGAACCAGCTCTGCAATTCACCATCATCATGTCAACAGATGAAAAATACACTGTTATGATAGTTTGATTGTGAAGTATATTTGAGACTACTATATAGGTCTGATTTTGTTACACTATAGTTTGAATGAATCCGAATGGCTCTTTCGGGGTTATCCTGAACATTATTGTTTCATGTGTCATTGAACGGAAGAGAAGCTCATGTCTCAGATGCAATAAAAAGCAATTAATACATCAACCTTCTTAAAAATAGGTCCTTAAAAAAGGATTAAAAAAATCTTTATCTTCAAGACTCACACAAAGAAATTAAATAATATTGTTAGAGTTAAGACTTTCAATACGACTAAAAGAAAAGCTGAATTATTATTTTTCATAAGCTTGTGAGGCAGCATTGTGAAATTGCCTGTTCTGTGGGGAGCTCTTCAGTCATGGCCGACTCATATTCACAACAGGCCCCTCTCTGGCCATAGAGAGGAATAATGTGTGGATGTGTTCGTTTGCTTTGAAGGCTGATGGTCAAAGAGAAATTGTAGTGCACTGGGAAAGACGAATGATCTCTTTCCCGAGTTAGAGGCCCTCCTATGTGTTCAGTAAGAGCAAAAGGACAAAATGAAAGTTTCTAGTTGGACAGAAAAATGTTTGTGGAGGTTACAGTACACATCAAACTGTCCAATTACACTGTATTCACAGTCACACTGACTTGGAAGATTTGTAACTTTTTTTTAATTTTCTGTCTAAATCTGTAGGGTAAATAATTACAAGTATTGCGAGTAACTATTTTATAAGTAATAAGTATTTAAAGAGTAAAGTAATGCATATACAACAAAATATAGATGAATCACATTCACTGTACAAAATTATCTTAACGGTGATTTTTAACGTGATTTTAACGGTCAAAGACTGTAAAAATGCTACAGTGAAAAACTGTTAATTTGTTAACAGAAAGTTTCCTTACTATATACGGTAAACAACTGTGATAGATCAAACAGTACATTTAATGTAATTTTACTGTTAATTAAATTTACAGTTTTTGGAACAAGTCATTGTATAATTTACAGTGAAAAACCGTTAATTGACATTCCCACAATTCCCTGTGTGACACTTCACATTTGATGTATTTTTGTTGAGTTTTTTCTAATCAGTTATGACATTAGGGTTTTGTTACATTTAATGTTGTTAAATTAATGTTTATTGCATTTTTTAAATTGCATGTGTGTTACCATGATGGTGTTTAGTGTTTGTGTGAATGACACTGTGCAGCTTCTATATATTAGTATTAACTTTCTTGTGAAAGAGCTGCTTGTGATGAGCTTTAATTCATGTGATTTTCATCACCGCTGTGATTGGTGGTTGTCAGTGTATAACTGTGGTACAAAACAGTTATTAATACTTCAATAGGTCAGTGAATTAACATTATATCAGATAATTAAATACGGTTTATTACTGTAAATTTAAGTAAAGTCTGTAAAATTACTGTACATTTTTTTTTACAGCATTGTTTTCCCATTTATTGACTGACGCATCTTCTGTCCCCATGTTAAGAGAAAATATAAGTAAAAAACAAACAACCAAGTCCAGCCCAGGTGAGAAAAAGAAACTCAAAGTAACCTAACACATTACTTTCCATAAAAAGTAATGCAATTATTTACTTGTTTTTTAGGGAGTAAAGCAATATTGTAAAGCATTACTTTTAAAAGTAACTTTCCCCAACACTGCTGAATTAACAAGTGCTTTGCAAAATGTTACAACATTGTTTAGCACAAAAGCAACAAATTGTTACATTTCCCGTAGAACGTGTGTGTGGTATTTCACAGTGGCTCCCTTGTGACAACAGGAAACTTTAGCATTTAAAAAGAGTATTTCTGAAATAATATAATTTCGAAGAATATACTTAAGTGCAGAATATAATGTTTTCGGACACTTTGTTGTTTGCGATTAAATGAAAATGTATTATAGTTTAAATTTAAATGAAATTAAATGAGTTTAACTTTATAAATATGGTTAAAGTGCATTGTCTAATACATTGACAACCATTTGATGAACTAAAATGTAACTTTTGCATCCCAACCAGCACAATCTGATTATAGTATTGTTGCTGTACAAAAGAAAATACATTTACAGTATAATTTTTTTTTTTTCATTGAAATTAGTTGAATTTTTAAAATAAATATGGTTAAAGTGCATAGTCTTTTATACTGACAAGCACTTATGATAAACTAAAATTTAATTTCAATTGAAACTTGTATATTATGCATTTACATGTATTTGTACATAAATATATTACAGATTTCTAATGGTGAAGTTGCAATTTAGTACATTTAAAATATATTTACTCTAGATGTAGTACCGAATAACACTAAACAGTTAAAGTTAAAATGAAGTACTTGTGCTTTAGTGTTAGTTAGCTGATCAAAATAAGTATACTTTAAAGCATGACAAAAATTATTATTAAAATGTACTTTAAAGTGTAAACTTTTAATTTGGCATTATTACAAAATGCACTTTTAAAATGTGTACTCAGTTTACTCTCTATACACTTAAGTTGCATTATTAATAATATCATATACAAGCACATCTACTTTTTAGATTTTAAGTATATACTACAATTTATTCATCATTCTCTCTGATGTTGGATATTATGATCTCTAGATATGGCTCAAGACAGTCAGAGAGATGTTTTCGATGCATTTTATAATATGTCAGGCAAACATTTTAAATTGTAAAAACAACCTACGTAATGATAATGGAAATGTTATATAATGGTGCAAACACCGTTTTGTCAAAATGTAATACTTATAGGGTTAGAATAATATCAACTTTTACCCTCTCTAATAAATTGATAATTCACAAATGTGTTATTGTTTGACATACTGTATGAAACAATAGTGCTTAACTAGTGGAATGAATGCCATGAGAGAGTGACTGTATGCATTGTGTATTCTGTCTGTGTCATTAATTATATATGGCCTGTCTTTAAGATGCTTCCCCATGTCTGATTGACCAGACCCACCAGTAATGACAGCTGAGGTCACCGTATCGACTTCTGACTCTATCCCGGCACACACTGATATTCCCAAAAGTCCTCCTGCATTTGAAAGTTATTCTGATTGATTCTCTTCACCGTTTTCTGTGTTGTGGTTATTATTCCACAGCAAGATTTGGGAAAGAGAAAGAACAGGAGAATATGAGAGTATAAAAGGAGGAACCATGTTTTTTTTTGTCACACTCTTCTTTGAAACTTATGAATTTTTAAAACTTTATGACACTTGAACAACTTTTGCACCCCAACCAGCACAATCTGAGTATATACAGTGCCCTCCACAATTAATGGCACCCCTGGTAAATATGATCAAAACTGGCTGTAAAAAATAAATCTGCATCGGTTATCCTTTTGATCTTTCATTCAAAAAAATTGCAAAATTCTAACCTTTCATTTAAGTAAAAGAATTGAATGTGGGGGGGAAATCACATTATGAAATAAATGTTTTTCTCCAAAACACGTTGGCCACAATTATTGGCACCCTTTTATTAAATACTTTTTGCAATCTCCTTTTGACAAGATACCAGCTCTGAGTCTTCCCCTATAATGCCTGATGAGTTTGGAGAACACCTGACAAGAGATCAGAGACCATTCCTCCATACAGAATCTCTCCAGATCCTTCAGATTCCCAGATCCATGTTTGTGCTTCTTCTCTTCAGTTCAGCCCACTCATCAGGTCAGGGGACTGGGACGGTCATGGCAGAAGCTTCATTTTGTGCTCCGCAACAAATTTTTGTGTTGATTTTGATGTTTGTTTTGGACCATTGTCCTGATGGAAGATCCAACCACGGCCCATTATAAGATTTCTAGCAGAAGGCGTCAGGTTTTGATTTTTTATCTGTTGATATTTGATAGAATCCACGATGCCATGTATCTGAACAAGAAGTCCAGGACCTCCAGCAGAAAAATATGCCCACAACATTAAAGATCCAACAGTATATTAAATTGTACACATGGGGTACTTTTTATCCTTGTGTTCACCAAACCCATCTAGTGTGTTTGCTGCCAAAAAGCAATTTTTTAGTCTCATCTGACCACAGAACCCTGTGCCGTTTGAAGTTCCAGTCATGTCTGACAATTGAATTTGCTGGAGTTTGTTTCTGGAGGAGCGAGGAGGATTTTTCTTGAAACCCTCCCAAACAACATGTGGGGATGTAGGTTTTCAGATCTGTGATCCTTGAAGAGTCTTTGGCCACTCAAACTTTCATCCTCGCCGTGCATTAAGACAGTATAGACACACGTCCTCTTCCTGGCAGATTCGTAACATCTTTAGTTGATTGGAACTTCTTAATTATTGCCCTGATAGTCAAAATGGGGATTTTCAATTCTTTAGCTATTGTCTTACAGCCACTTTCTATTTTGTGAAGTTCAACAATCTTTTGCTGCACATCAGAACTATATTCTGTGGTTTTACTCATTGTGATGGATGATTAAGGGGATTTGGCCTCTGTGTTTCCTCATATTTAAACTCCTGTGAAACACGAAGTCATAGCTGGACAGTTTCATGTTCCTAGTCACCCTGGTGTACTAAAAAAGGTAAATATTAATGGGAATATACTTCAGAGATATTTTACTCGTAAAAAATTCTAGGGGTGCCAATAATTGTGGCCAACGTGTTTTGGAGAAAAACATTTATTTCATAATGTGATTTCCCCCCACTTTCAATTCTTTTACTTCAATGAAAGGTTAGAATTTTGGACATCTTTTGAATGAAAGATCAAAAGGATAAACGATGCAGATTTATTTTTTACAGCCAGTTTTGATCATATTTACCAGGGGTGCCATTAACTGTGGAGGGCACTGTATTAGTATTGTTGCTGTAAAAAAACAAAACAAAAAAACATTACACTATTGATTTAGCAGATGATATTGTCCAAAGCATGAAAGTGAATAACAAAGAGCAAGTATTAGCCGTAAAAAAAATAGAAATACAACTTTCTTCATTTTTTTTCTTTTGTATCACTTTTACTATTGAATAACAAAAACAGCTGTACTTTGTGTTTCAAAAAAACCCTTTTAATCATAGAAAATGTCTCTTAAAAAAAAAAAATATATATATATATATATTTTATTTATTTAATATATCTATAGGACACACAAGCTTTGTCATATGACAGCTTCATGCAAGGAACAGACTGTAACTATTAATTGATAATAAAATATGGTAGCATCATTTAATATAATCAAATCGTGGTGTTTCTTACACCTAATCAAAAAATAAATAAATAAAACATTCATCCTTATGTTGTTCTGACCCAATATTATAGTCTTTTGTTAAACAATTTTTTTTTTTTCTTATTTTAGACAATGTCTAAAAGTGGATGATGAATTATGAGCTCCTAAAAGTAAGTATGACTCTTGCTAAATTCCAAGTCTTTAAAAGCTACAGACAAGTTTATTCAATAGCTTTGTGTGATGAAAAATACAACAATATTCACTGAAAATCTGTACATTCCCCCCCAAATCTCATTTGCACTTGTTTCAACTGTAGATCCATTGCGGAAGGTTTGATGTTGTTGACAGCAAATGCCGTCGGTTCTGACATGTGGACGCATGAAAGATGCAGTGGTGATTTGAAAGCTAATGCTTTGGAGAATATCAGTATTTCAAAAGACAGATATGGTGAAAGCATTTGAAAATCAGCCTTTGCGATGGCATAAAAGAGCTGAGTGTAATTAAGTTACATTGGCAAACAAAAAGCTCAAAAATTATTTCGTTTTCATCTTCTAGACTTAGAAAATGTTCTGTCCAAGTGCTCATCATCCATCTCTTTTCGCTCATCTTTTTAAAGAGGATCCCATGGCACAAAGCCATAAAAAAAAAAAGAAGTTGTCAGGAAATTCTATCTCATAAGAACAACCATCCCCGACAGAAAAGTCTTCGCAGTGCTCTTGTAAACTTATTTATGCACTATGAAAACATGTGGATTTAGGGATGTAATTTGATATTTTCATTTGACCTCTGATCCCGAACAGACCTCAGACTGATAGAGAGCTTGATGTTTCAATTGCGTTTTCTCTTTCGCTTCAAACGCTTTTTTCAAAATACACAGCTGATGTAATTCAACAAGTCTTAAGTAATCCCTAAAAACAGTGTTTTTTATTTAAGCCCAGCGGAGGGTTATCGGTGATTCATAGTCAGGGCGGCGGTGAGGTGCATCTTCAATTTAGTTCCTGTGAATTGGCTAGCCATTGGATATCATTTTCTGGCTAATGTTGTGCTTCCTGGAACTGATGGCTGTAAATTGCTCAGAGCCAGAGATGGTTATCACCCCAGCACCTCCCCAGGGGACAAAAGAGACGGGGTTGATCGTGATGGTTAAATTATACACTGCACTGACTTCGCACTGTGAAAGGACGATTTGGCTGCAGAAATGCCACTTATGCCGAATCGGGAAGTTGAAGTGCCTCACAGGGGAAAAAGTCACAAACTAGCAGTTGTGGACGAAGTACACAAATCAAGTAGGGTACAACGGGGCTAAAGGTGCACATCAGGGTAAAAGGCACCTTTGATTTTATTTCCCTCTAAACCTCTAGATGGCACACAAACTTGTGGCAGCACTTTCCAAACCATCCAAAATGCCTCAAAATCATGGTTATGTTTGGCGAACTTCGCATATCGCAGAGCTAGCATCAAGCATATTTCGCGTCTGCCCATCTGTGCACGAGGATTTAACCCTTTAAGCATGTGCGATGTTACAGATAGCATGGCAAGTGTAAACACATGAATCGGATATGGGTCACAGTTGAAAGAACGTGTAAACGGACGGTCAAAAAAATCGGATAAAGGTAACACATCAGAATTGGGCATCAAGACCTGCAGTGTAAACGAGGCCTTTGTTGCAAGCACAGAATCAGAACCAAATATTTATTGTGCTCAAGTTTTATTAACTAAATCACAAACATAACTAAACTAAACACATATACATACATGCATAGGTACAATGGTGAGTGACAGAATGAAACCAGAAGCAGGAAATGGAACTATGGAAAAGATCCATTAAAGGGGTCATATGCACTTTTACAAGTTGATTGTACTGAAATGTGTGTTGGCAGTGCCTGTACACAACCATCATACAATGATAAAAATCCATCCAGTGTTTTTTTTTTAATCTCCTTATATGTTTTCCCCCCTCTCAAATCAAGCCGTTCGACCGTGTGAGGTCACACGGTCGGACGCCCCTCCCACGACTGTTGATTGACAGCAGCGTTTCAACACAGACCCGCCCTCGCTCGTGAGCGAGCTGTCTGTCATCATAGTCCGCGCGTCATTGTTGATATGCTGGAGCACTGTCTATGAGCAGAATGGCGTCTAAGCGATTGTGGTGTTCTGTTCTTGGGTGTAATAAGGAACACAGCAGTCATTTTGATGTTCCTAAATCCGAACCGCTGAAGATGCAGTGGCTGAGTTTGTTTTCAAAGGGAATATTCCCCACGATCAACGTCAATGCTTTCATGTTTGCGCGAATCATTTCACACACCAGACTGCTCGAGGGTCAGTATAAAGTTGGTTTTGCTAAGAAGCTGCTCCTGAAAAAAGGATCGGTACCAACTATTCGTGTTCCTGCTGCACCTCCAGAAGAAGAAGTGAGTGTAACGTTTTATTAACCTTTATATTAATATTTATATTAATCTTTGCAAATCGCTAGCACGCTTCACTATGAATGCGGCTATTTTTACACTCAGGGTACATTACGGCATGTTTTCTATGTACGATGTTCTCGATATAATTCATAATCCCACGTTTATAATGAACAACGCGTTATGGCTATTGTGTTATTATGTTATTATTTCAAACGGTGTACGCACAGAACAGAGGGGCGGGGTGAGCAAAGCTCATTATCATTTAAAGACACATGCACTTAAACGGCGTGCTGAAAACAGAGTTGTTTTTGACCAGGTAAAATGAGTGTTTACACATTACACTCAACCGTGTAACAGATTCTGAAGTCTGTGTACCTGCAGCTGGATTAACACTAGAACAGCACAAGGTCCTTTAGACTTCCTAAAATAAAAATAGAACTCTGCCACTTTGAAAGTAAATCTGCTTTTAACATACTGACATGGTTGGAAATGAAATACATTTATATCCAAACTGGTAACTGCAATATTTAAGACTGCGTAAAAATATAAACAAAATATTATGATGCATCACATAAAAGGTCAGAAACTCTTTCCAGTGATATTTCCTGATGGTTTCTGACCTTTGTATGTGTAACGTTTCTGGGCTGTAGAAAGCGCACGACTAAGGATATGCAGAAAAACAAGGTATTTAATAGTAAACTCGGGAGTAACATACACGTTCACACAAACAATAACCGACAAGGGGTAGAACAGAACAGGGAGTATAAATACACAGGGTGAAATCAGGAAACTAACTAGACACAGGTGGAGGAAGATTAACCAATCAGGGATTAACAAGAACAGGTGCAGACAAGACAGAACATAGTTGTGACAATGTGAAGCATCATAATATTTTGTTTGTATTTTTATGTACATTTATGGCCACTCAGATACAAATGCTTGCAATCCTCGTGTCACTGGAGATTTTTGGCTCCGACTATAGCTCTTATTGTGCATTATTTAAGTTCTGCCTTACCATTTGCTCTTGTCCCCAGAGAGTTACGAGGCTGTTTCACATTGGACTCTGTTTGAGTGACAGATGATGGCAGGCCAGGCTAAACCACTGCAGCAGGGAATCATGGGAGAGAGGGACGTGCAAGATCTGGTCTAGCAAAGAGGGAGCTTCAAACAGCATGAGAGCTGTGTGACTGGGCCTGTGTTTAATGTAAGAATTAATGCATGCTTGGGCTGGTCTCGATCCCGTACGTGACTGGCATATTGTCCCCCGCTGTCTGTCAAAGGCACTGGAGGACCTGCACATCTTAAAATCCTGGAACGATAAGGCACCTTGGAGATCACAGCTGGAATGTTAACTTTGCAGACCAGGTGGTAGTTCTTTGGGTTATAAACCATGCAAATGATGTCACCTGAGAGAATGCTTTACTTAAGAAACATTCACAATTTTCTATTCGAATGTGATTTTCATGTAAAACAATATTCAATGTTTTTACTAATTTATTGGTAAATCATTTGTGGGTGTTTGCAGTCGAACGTGTTGACAATTAGCTTCAGAGATGAAGTAATTTATCATAGTTTTATTATTTTTTTATGTTTTAATTTAATATTAGGAAGACGTATGGAAACACTTATTAGAAAAAAAATATTTCAATGCTTTCGTGATCTCTCGCAAAAGGTATGAGTTCCCCCGTGAAACTTTGCAGTCACTTGCAAAATCTTTGCTTTCCCTCGAGAAACTGTGTTCGCTCGCAAAGAACTCAAAAGGTTTGTGAGGAAATGCAAATGCATTGAAATATAATGCAAATTCTGGGTACAGCCTGGTCATTTTCTTGGGTTATTGTAATATTTTTTGCATTTGCAGTTTTTCTGTAACTCAGCTGCTGGTCATTTTTACAGTCAAACCCCTCACATATCTACCCAGCGCTGGGTCAATGTAACCCAATGTTGGGTAGTCTGTGCCAGTCCAGTTAAAACTGTACCTTTGTCAACGGTCATTTTGTGTTTTGTCCTGAGAGAAAACTTCCTGAGTGGAATAAAGGTTTGTATTACATTGTATTCCTATCAAATTATTACTGTACAAATATAAAAATGTCTTTAGTCTCACATTTGACATTTTTTGTTTACATGTATGTCACAGCTAACGTCTACTTGGAACGTCTGCTTAGCCCTCTGCAAACATAGCATACTGATCTATACTCAATGCGAATGACGGGTTAGGGTTAGGGTTAGGGTTAGGGTTAGGGTTAGGGTTAGGGAAGTTACCCTACCATCATGGAAGTTTAACGAATTTCTTGACCAGGACTGAAACACGACACAAAATTGCTGTCATATGTAACAAAGTTTACTACAATGAATGCTATTTGTTCTATTGCACTAGCATCGTAGCTGTGGTCGCTCTTTGCTTTATATGGGTTGAAACTTATACTGTATATTAATTATTTGTGGAATAGATTCAACAAGGTCCTGTATTTTGGTTCATATTGACATGGTAGCATCCCAGAGTCTGCAGATTTATCAGCTGCACATCCATGATGCAAATCTTCCGTTCCTCCACATCCCAGAGGTGCTCTATCAGATTGAGATCTGGTGACTGTGGAGGCCGTTTGAGTTTAGTGAGCTCGTTATCAAGAAATTCAAGAAACCAGTTTGAGATGATTTGAGCTTTGTGACGTGGTGCATTATCCTGCTGGAAGTATCCATCAGAAGATGGTTCACTGTGGTCATAAAGGGATGGAAATGGTCAGCAACAATACTCTGTGGCGTTTAAACGATGCTCAATTGGTGCTAAAGGACCAAAAGTGTGCCGAGAAAATATCCCACACACCATTACACTCCCAGCTGTCTGAATTGTTGATACAAGGCAGACTTTATCCAGGCTTTTGAGGATTTTGGTGAGCCTGTGTGAATTGTAGTCTCTGTTTCCTGTTGTTATCTGACAGAAGTGGCACAGGTGTGTCTTCTGCTGCTGCCTCAAGCTTCGAAGTATTGTGTGTTCAGAAATGCTTTTCCTCGAATGTAACTTCAGTATATGTTTTGACATTTTTTGTACTCAGTGCTTTGATATTCCTTGTTTGTATGCTTTTGAGACAAACCTCAATTCAACAGCCAAGACGTTGTGCCACTTGTTGTGTTTGCTCCCTTGACAAAACTGTCATTATGAATATCATGACAACTATATGCACCAATAAGTTCTATTAGTTCTGCTTGTTTACGTTCAAGAAGAAAAGAGCAAATAATTAAGACTGTAAAAAAAGAGAGTAAATTGAAACAGCTGGAGGTCGCGGTTCCAGTCACTGTCGCCCATCTCTCAGAGCTATTCCATGAAAAAAATGGCATGAATAAAAAGATCATTTCCACACGCACGCCACAATTATTTGACTCGCAACACAAGTACTAAGCTAATTTTACCCCAGCAGGCACAGAATGGTGATCCAATGCGGTACGGCGTTCCTTTGAAGTTTTCTGAGTGTGCTTATAAGGGGACTCTGCTAAGGTGCTTTGCAGACAAATCTCACAAAACATAGGTCATATTTCAACAAAATATTAAAACAGTATTTTTTTTGTAAATAAAATAAAGCTCATTGCTATTGATTTTTCCAGTGTCACATTGTTTTCATAACAATTAAAAACATTCCCCCCAAACTCGTAGTTCTTAGTTTAAAAATATATATATGTTTACGTAGTATTTATAAATGTGTATTTATTAGTTAGTCTTATACTTTAAACATAAACTAAATAAAAATGAGAAATGTTGGTAACTAACTAATATAAAATAAGTTTAAGTAACATTTATTGGGAAACATTTTTTTCTTTTTGTTTTAGTTAACAATAATAATGTGTATAATATATTTGCATTATATAATATATAAATGGGAAAGTATTTATATATGGTAGTTTTATTGCGTCTCATTGTGTCTAAGTTATAAATTACAGAATAATGTATATATTTCTAAATTATTTTATATTTATACACGTGTGTATATATATATATATAAATATAAATTTATGTTATTTAAATTTATATATTTTTGCTTCAATTAAATAAAATGAAACCATTGAATGTGGTAATGAAAAGGAGGATAAATATTTTTGAAAATGTTCTGAATTATTAAAAAAAAAATTAAAATCTGAATGATATTTTAGTAATGCTAGATTTAAAATCAGTTTTGAATCAGTGAAATGCGACCTGGTTTTCGTGATATTTAACCTTGCACATGTACGGACACTTCTTGTTGAAATGCTGAAGTTAATTTATTGTTATGTATGTGTGTCATTCAACTTGTTGCAGATGCTCCATACAATTACCAAACAGAACATTAATTCATCCATTCACATAGTTAAAAGACTGTCCTGACAGATACAATACAATAAGAACACTGTTGAAAAATAAAACTAAGAAAGAGAATCAATCAAACTGCTCTTGAAAAGCATATCGCATTGGCATTCTAGTTGAAAGATTGTTTCTACTGTGAACTTTCCATCCCTATGCAACCTTTTTTTTTTTTTGCAGATATAGGCTGCTGTGATTTGATCTGTGATCAGTTTTATAAACCCTCTTGTGGTGATAAGAATATGGGTTGGTTTAAAGACACTGCTCTCAAATCAATGAAAAAGGACAGCATTTTCTTGGAGCACCTTTCGGGGGTCTACGGGGGGTGGTGATTGATGCTATCATCTTTAACCATCTCTAAGGTATTTGTGACACAGTGTGAGAAATGCTCCTCTCTCTCTCTTTGTGACCATCCAACACCCCGATGGCCCACTACAAAAAGGCCTTTTTGTGTGTGTGTAGGTCCTGTAGAAAAGGAACTTCTGATCTGCTTTGCACTCAAAGCGTTTGCCTCAAGCACTGGAATAAAGACTTGACACCTCAATCAAATGTTGCTTCAGTCAAGAAAAAGTAAACTTTCACGCTGCTTGGAGAATACGACCGTTTAGTAATCTAAGTACAGCCTTGTAATTTGTTTCTTGAGGTACTGAAAACCTCTGCATTCTTTTAGAAATGTTTTGATTAAATCTTCAGTCTGAAGCATAATCTAGAGATAAAATCTCATTCCTTTTCTCCATACAGTGATAATGTATAAACCTTTCAAAATATGAGCTCTGATATTATATACAGTCCATCAGTAAGAGCAGAGTGCGATGGTTGAATTAGCAGAGCAATACCACAGCTGTACATAAAATATTGCAATCCATACAACATAATGAGAGACATATCAGAGATATATCAGAGTTCAGAAGAGCCATCTGTGACCAGGACAGCAAGTCTTTGTGGTGTATCGAGAGCTCTGGTGTCCAGGGTAATGTCGGCATATCTCCACATAGGACGAACCGCATCCAACAGGAGTAACTGTCGACGCATGAGGAAGCTGTCCTGTCTGAAAGGGGTGTCCAGTTACAAAAACAGAGTGTATCTAAAAAAAACAAAAAAAACACATCTGCCTAACTCACTGCAGAATTAAACGCGCGCCTCGACTCTCCTGTTTCAACCAAAACGGTTTCAACCCTCGTCGGGAAGCTCCACAGAGTCCATATTAATGGTCGAGATGCTATAGCCAGACCTTTGGTCACTCGTGCCAATTGTTGCCAACAGTGTAAATCTTGGGGTGTGGACAATGTTAAACATGTATTGTTCTCTGATGTATCCACGTTCACTGTCTTTCCCATTTCCGTGGAAGTTACGGTGTGGAGAATCCCCAAAGAGTCTGAACTCTCAGACTATTGATGTCCAGAGTGAAACACGACGGTGGATCAGTGATGTTTGAGCTGTAATATCATGACATTCCCGACTGTGCTTGATGGATTACCGAACGATTCTGAAGGACCATGTGCACCTAATGTTTTAAACATTGTACCCTGAAGGTGGTGCCGTGTATCAGCATGATAATGTACCAATACACACAGCAAGACTTGTGACAGAATGGTTTGATGAACATTAAAAAGTGAAGTTGAACATCTCCAAAGGCCTGCACAGTCACCAGATCTAAAGGTTTTTGAGCCACTTTGGGGTATTTTGGAGGAGCAAGTCAGAAAACGTGACTGACTGCTGTTCTGGAAGAGGAATGGGTCAGAATCCCTCTGGCCACTGTGAAGGACTTGTATTGGTCATTCCCAAGACAAACTGAGGCTGTATTGGCTGCAAAAAGAGGCCCTATGCCATACTAATAAATTATTGTAGTCTAAAACCAAATGTTTCAGTTTCATTGTCCAACCCCCTTTACATTGATATTTTAGACTTTTGTACTATTTTATCAGTGACACATAGTCAATAGTTTTGCATTGAGTCACTTTTGTGCTTTATTCCGAGCCATTCTTTTCTTTTGTGTGTACATGCATTCATCTTCCCTATGCAATATGTAAAAGTGGCTTTTATTCATAATAGCTTCTTCATACAGCTCGTATTTCGCATCTTCTTTTGAGAACTGTATTGTAAATGATTGTTCCTGAATGACTACAATTGGCAATCACAAGTATTTACTATTGAGTTGCTCTCGCTGATGTACAGTTGAGAAATAAGGAGTGCTATACGCTTTGATGCTGTCAGAGCGGAATTGCATCATGAAGACGGAGCCTCAAGCGCTCTAGGTGTACCTGATGTATAATCAGACCCGTGATATTTAGCATCTTAATTAGTCTTTAGATTTAAAAACTAAGACCGGAGGGGATGTTTGATTTGGCAAACTAAAATTCGTGAGTCTCTCAATTGAACTAAACAAGACAAAACAGACAGATGCTAATGTATTAAATGGGCAATATTCTTTACTTTAATAGAGGCGCGCAATTTTTTCAACCCAGGCTGATTGGAAAAACGTACCTGTGGCAAAATTTTTACACAATTATATTATATTGCTTCTTGTATGTTTCACGACACTTTCAAAGTGAAATATCCAGTGAGTGGTAAAATAACCCCCCTCACTGACTCTTTGAAAGACTATCACTGAAAAGACTATTTGCACTGCCTTGAGACAACTGATGTCTTTAAATGAGAGAGAGTGAGGTTTGGAAGCCGACGACCAAGGATTGCAGGCTCAACATGACACAATGGCAGTTCATGAGGTGAATTTCAGCAGGCAGAAACCATTAAATTAACATCAGCTTGAGAATGCTTGCTGAGGTCTCTATAAGTGAACCATTTAGCAGCTACAAATGCCAAAAATCCAATTAGCATGAACTAATACAGAATACACAACAGCATTATTAAAGGTTACACGTCAAATGTGTTTAAAATGTATCATAAAATGGGACTCCAACAACCTCAGGTGTGGTAAGTAGAATTATTTGGCTCAAAAGGCCACCAGTGATAATTGGCCCTTTGTCCGAAATAGTTTTTCAGTTCGGTTGTGAGAATGCCTGTCACGACTTCTCAATTAAATTAGAGTAATTGGTTTCCAATAATGTGCATTTGGGGCCACATTTAAAGTCTGGTGCGCTTTGTGTTTCATAGAGCGGTGCAGGTATGACGTCACTTTGTAGGCCAACCGGCAGTTGGCATACTGGTTCCCTCAACAAAAACCCAATAAGATTTTCCATAGGCTTTTGGATTATCGCAAAAAACAAGCTCTGTGATTTTGTGTTCCACAGAATAAATCCATATGGGTTTGGAACGTCATGCAGGTGAATAACAGAGTTTTTGCTGAACAGTTCATTCACACACACACTGTAAAAAAAAAACCTGTAAAAAAACGGTAATTTTCTGGCAGCTGGGGCGCCAGAAAATTCCTGTTAAAAAACGGAAAAATACTGTACAAAAAATGGTCTTTCTTCCCGTTGTTTTTACGGAAAAAAACTGTATATTTAACATTGGATTTCGGTAATATGATATAATGTTAATTTACCATCCTATTGAAGTATTAATATCTGTTTTTTACACTGATAACTACCAATCACAGCAGTGATGAGAGTCACATGATCAATCAAAGCTCAACATAAGCAGTTCTTCCACAAGAGAGTTAATACTAATATATATAGAAGCTGCACAATGTCATTCACACAAACATTAAACACCATCATGGTAACACATGAAATTTTAAAAATGCAATAAACATTAATTTAACAACATTAAATGTAACATAAACCCCTAATGTACATAACTGATTAGAAAAAACGAAGAAAACTATGAAGAAACAAACATAGTTATTTCAACAAAAATACATCAAATGTGAAGTGTCACAGGGAATTGTGGGAATGTCAATTTACGGTTTTTCACTGTAAATGATACAATGAGTTGTTTTTTCACTTTCAAAAACTGTAAATTTAACGGTATGTTACAGTAAAATTACATTAAATGTACCGTTAGATCTATCACAGTTATTTACCGTATATAGTACGGAAACTTTCTGTTAACCAATTAACAGTTTTTCACTGTAGCATTTTTACAGTCTTTTACCGTTAAAATTACGATAATTTTTTACAGTGCACCTATTCAGAACACCTATTTTCACACTGTTAAAATGACACACATCAACCTTTAAATTAAACCCCTTCCATTTCTCTTGTCCACAGGAGGACATTTCTTGTGTCCTAAACCATGTAAAGAAAAGAGCTTATTTTTTTTCCCCAAAATCTGAATGCTTCTTGATTCTCTTCTCTCTTCACCTTTCTGCTCATCCCATGTTTCTTTTTCATTTCTCCTCCAGCTGTCAGTATCACGTTCTGGATCAGTGAGAGAGGCCAGATGGCATCAAACACATGGATCACCCTTTCTCTCTCTCTCGTTCTCTTTCTCTCTGTCTTCTTTCCTTCTCTGTCTCTCTCTGCCCTGAGCTGAACTGTGTTGGAGTGTCAGTTCAACTTTCTGTGCAGGCCAGCTGAGTTCCCCCTTGGTCTCCTTTGGCGATGTGAAGCCCCTTGCCCTCTTATTATTCTGCTAGCTCCTCACACCAGTTCATTTTCAATGCCCCTTCTCTTCTCTCTCTCACAGTGAGCCCTCACAACTCTCACTCGGTCTCTCTCTGCCTCCCACAGAGAGATCCATTGACTGGGTCCTGTAAGAACAGTTGTACTGCAGGCTGCTAGGAGCATCTGCACATGCTGATTGATGAGCTGCCCTGCTTGGAGGCGCTAATGCACTAAAATGGGGGGCAGAATTAAAGTATTGCACTGCTTCTATCAATAATGAATAATGAAATGGCTAAATGGATCCGGAAATGTTTACAGCAAGGAAAGGACGGCACCCTGTAACAGGCATTCCCAACCTGGGGGTCGTCAAGCGTACTTGATTTTAGAAAAACTGATTAGTATTTTAGCCACAAATGATTTGCAATATACACACAGAGCTGTTTTTCCTAGCTGAGTGAAAAAATGGCTTTAGTTACTTGTTTTATACATATTTATATGGTTCCTTGAAGAAACTCCAGAACATCCATGGAACCTTTCAAATGCACAAAAGGTTCTTTGCATTGGAAAAAGTTGAAACTAAGAACTTTCAATGAAAGGTTAATTCCAAAAATGGATCTACAGTATGGCATCGCTGCAAAAAACCCTTTTTGAACCTTTATTTTTAAGAGTGTATATGACAAGTGGCTTGATGATGTCTACCAAAACTAAAAGTAATTTCAGAGGTGGAGCAAGTCTTAATTTCTCAAGTTACTTAGGCATTTACAATTAGACCAGGAACATGTATTAAGAAAGTGAATGTCAGTTTTGATTGTTAATTTAGCATCCTTGGTTTGACTCATCAACCTATACCATTTTAAACTTCTTTATTCTGACATAAAGGTTGCTTTTTGGACCAATCATGATATATCATAAATCATATTAAAAAACAAGTTTCTAGAGTTACAACCTACTAGCTGTAACTTGCATTATAGTCCTGTCATTTTATGAAAAAAGTTTGAACAAATTGCAACAGAAGCAAACTCAACTGATTTTGTATCCTCAATATGTCCTGAGTATAAGGAAAAAAAGCCCCGAAGAATCCCATTAGGGGAAAGTTTAGAAAAAGACCCAAATATAGCCAATTCATACGCCTATTCATTCTTTTTCTCACGTGAATAGGGTACAAATTTTAACCTTTAGATATCACCATGAAAGTTACTGAGTTGATTACTTAAATCAAGACAACCAAAAAATGTATTACAAGTTTTTTGTTAACATGGACAAACGGTGCATAATCGAATTACGTATGTGCTAATTTGCATAAATACCACAACAGATCTAAACATTGGGTATAGCCAGGTGAAAATGTCTTGTTGAATCTTGTTGACATATGACAGTAAAATACTTAATGTTAAGGTCTGAATGTAACCCATTTAGGCTACCCATGAGCAATGAGCATTAATACATAGAGGCAGGAAGAAGTGCTTTAGAAACCAGCCTTTATTAATTATTATTGCAGAGATGGGGTTTGGGGCTGGGTCCGTGGGACTGTTTCTGGGGGTTCACTTTTTATTTTACCTTCCTTTTGTCTTCTGCATTCTCCTTACCATTGTCTCCTGTTCTTCCCTCACACGTCCCCCAGAAACAGTCCCACGGACCCAGCCCCAAACCCCATCTCTGCAAGATTAATTAATAAAGGCTGGTTTCTAAAGTACTTCTTCCTGCCTCTATGTATTAACGCTCATGGGTAGCCTAAATGGGTTACATTCAGACCTTAACATTAAGTATTTTACTGTTATATGTCAACAAGATTCAACAAGACATTTTCACCTGGCTATACCCAATGTTTAGATCTGTTGTGGTATTTATGCAAATTAGCACATACATAATTAGATTATGAACCGTTTGTCCATGTTAACAAAAAATTTCAAAAAACTTGTAATACATTTTTTGTTTGTCTTGATTTAAGTAATCAACTCAGTCATTTTCATGGTGATATCTAAAGGTTAAATTTTTTACCCTATTCACGTGAGAAAAAGAATGAATAGGCTATATTTGGGTCTTTTTCTAAACTTTCCCCTAATGGGATTCTTCTGGGCTTTTTTTCCTTACTCAGGACATATTGAGGATACACAATCAGTTGAGTTTGCTTCTGTTGCAATTTGTTCAAGGTTGACCCCCATTTTGGCTTAAAATGACTGGACTATTAGGAACTCATTTATAATACTAACTTTGCGTGGTAAGAACATACGAACAGCTGATGGTGTTTTTAGGAAGTTGTTAATAAGAGTGATGTGATTGGCTGGTGCAGATAGTGTAGGATGGATGGTTGGATGGATGGATGGGTGGATGGATGGATGGATGGATGGATGGATGGATGGATGGATGGATGGATGGATGGATGGATGGATGGATGGATGGATGGATGGATGGATGGATGGATGGATGGATCGATCATCAATCAATCAATCAATCAATCAATCAATCAATCAATCAATCAATCAATCAATCAATCAATCAATCAATCAATCAATCAATCAATCAAGACCACCAGAGTTCTCTGCATAGGAACACGCTTCTAGAACTAGACGAATGAGGTAGATGAAAGATGGTTTATGGAGGAAGGCCAACTTTTAAAGGACCATTGGCAGGAATAACTGGTTGAAAATCTTGATTCTTTATGAGAAATGTCAGATGTCTCTACTAAAGAACATCACATTTTGATGAACTCTTCAGTGCAGCTGTATATTACAGGGATTCACACCACAGAGGAATGGGACGTTGCCAAATAGCATGTTCTCCAGCAGCAACTGACTCAAATCCAAGTGAGGATCAGCTTCCACATGCTTGGCCTTGGCCTAGTGATTTTCCAAATTGCGCTTTACACACACACACACACACACACACACACACACACACACACACACACACACACACACACACACACACACACATATATATATATATATATATATATATATGTTTTGTCTATTTAAAAATAAGAATTATATCAATTCCCATTTGGACTCAACATTTTGTTCACTGAAGAGAAAGAAAAAAGAACAGTGTTGTTATTCTTAACTATTAAAAATATTACAAATCGTTTTCATCAATTGAAAAAAGGTCAAATATAAATTTTTTTTTTTAAAATTTATGAAAATAAGTAATGTTGCCAAAGTTTAAGTACTAACATGACTAAATCAAATAAAAATTATTTAAGCTGAATAGAAGTACTATAATAGTCATGCTAAAATGGCATTGAAAAAGAATAGAATGAACTCTCTGTGATCTGTATGATTTCTGCTGTGTTAGATCACAGTGAAGCACTTGGGAATGAATATGTCTATATTCCATTTCAAAACAACTTATTTTCTATCGTTCATATGCATTTTTCTCTGATGTCCTCAGATTCCCCACGGTTTTCATATAGAGGTTCCTGAAGTGTGTCGAATGGACATTGGGGTGATCGCACGAGGAACCTCTAAAAGAAAATTTCAATATGTCTCTATATATAATTTTTCTTTTTTATCTTGAAACCTTTGTCCGTCTGCAACAGGGATGCTACATACGGAATGAAATGACCTGTAGTTACAGCATCTACTGCACCAGCAGGGGCTAACAGAGGTATGCTAACCAGCTTCTTCATCCCTTTCTTTATAGACTTGTTTCCTTATTGTGACGTATATCTGAGAATTTTGTCCATCGGGAATTGATTGGATGGTTATCTCATGTGAGTGACAGGTAGTCCCGCCCTCATGCCCGTAAACATGTCATCAGAGAAGAGAAGAGAAGAGAAGAGAAGAGAAGAGAAGAGAAGAGAAGAGAAGAGAAGAGAAGAGAAGAGAAGAGAAGAGAAGAGAAGAGAAGAGAAGAGAAGAGAAGAGAAATTATGTCACTGCAAGAAGGAGAAGTTATTTTGTTTGGAAGAATCAGTGTGACTGTACTTTGCACAGCATATGAAGTAAATTAAAAACTAAACTAACGAACTACATTATTAGATCATTGGATTCCATTTGGGAATCTTCATGGAGAATTATTTCCTTCAGCCCAGTTTGTTTCCATTTGATTTGTTTGCTATGTTAGTTTTATAATCAAATGCTTTTATTCATTAAAATTCATCCCTGATATAGAGATTCTTTTCAATGTGTGTCCCTCAGCTGAAATTAAGTTTTAATAAGTAAAAAAAAAAAAAAAAAACTTCATAACACTGCATTACTATTAAGCATCCTGGCTGTTTCGCTTCAGTTCACACATTGATTGTGATCACGGCATCAGGGAAGCCTACTGTGAATTGTGACGTTTTTGACATTGCTGCGTGTGATGAGATGTTAAATGCCATGCAATTTTAAATGAATTTGCGTAATGTCCAAATGCTCATAATGAATGTCTTTGAGGCACTATACACATTGGTCCTGTAATGAAAAATAGTGAGCTACTTAAGTTGACAGCATTTACCTTAATTTTTTTTGACTAAAATAAGGCAAGAGATGGCAGACAAAGTGTGAGAAAAATTGATTGCAAATATAATTCAATATCATAAACTATAAGAACGTGTTCAAATCAATTCAAGTCAAGTCACCTTTATTTCTATAGCACTTTATACAATACAGATAGTTTCAAAGCAGCTTTATAATAAACAGGAAGATAATGATCAATGCTGCAAACTTCATCAAATATGACAAATTTAAATGTGAATGTCTAAAACAGAAGACAATAAAAGTGACATGATTCAGCTGAAGTTGCTTCAGTTTTGATTCAGTTCAGTTCAGTTCAATAACAGTACATTTCAATTATGAAATGAGTTATATTCAGGGATAAGCAGTTCTACAGGAGAAAATAGTGTCGTTATTCAGCTTGAGTCAATTCAGTATACTTCTATAAAAGTGTTGATGTTGTGAAATTTGTCAATTATTAAACTAATTCGAATCAGCTATAAAGCAACTCTGCAGAAAACATCATCTAGCTCAATTCAGTTCAAGTTTTGTTCTTATCCAATATCAGTGTCAGTGCATTGAAATCGAAAAAATCACTGAATATTAAGCGTCTTTCAAATCCCAACTAAGCAAGCCAGATGCGATTGGCAAGAAACCCCAACTCAAGTGACAGAATGGAGAAAAAAAAGAGCCTTGAGGAGAAACCAGGCTCAGTCAGGTGGTCAGTTCTCTGGCCAAATGAGTGAACATGATGTGATTTATGATTCCAGGCTGCAAAATGTGACTGTGTAGGCTGTGTGCATTTTTATAGGGTTTCACACGGTTGCATTTTGTGTGAGGAATGCAATTTGTATGGTGCACAGAGAAGAGCGTTCCAAATCGGTCACTTTTGAGGTTCCACTTCAGTTCAGAAAGGCCTAAGGAAGCTTAAAGAAATTCAATTTGTGTTTTTTTCAATTGAAACACTGCAGGTACAATCAGCTCGGTAAAGTTAACTGTGCGTAAAACTTTTTTTCCGGCTTCATCTCAGGTTCTTTCCGATACTTCTAACTGCAGTCATAAGTGTGTTGAGACCCATAAAGTGTTGAGAAGTCGGGCTCAATTCACATTTTATTATAGGCCAAGTTTATATTAGCAACAGGACAGTCAATACGATCACTCTCTTCTCATTTGGCCATATCTCACTCTGCAAACTCAGTCAGACGGCATGAGTCTTTTCATCTTCGGTGTCAGGATTTTTCATTTGCCTTTCTGAAGGGGAATAATTTTCCTGTGTGAGAAGCAATAAAACTGCAATGGCATTAGAAAGGCAGAGCGATCAATATATCATATTGACGGCTGAACCTGAAATCACAGGGCTGCACTATTGTGCACTCCACTGTCACGATATAAGCATTGTTTGTGTGAGGTTTATTTGATTACTCTAAATATTAAACATGCTTTAGAGACCATACGTTAGCCAATACATGTCTGTCTCTTGCAAAACAGGACTTTAGCATGCATAATTTAATATCATAGTTTTGTAGTTCATTTGCATCACTCTTTTGCATTATTCAGGTAATATTATAAGAAAGCAAAATAAACATGGAGAAGCACTCCATAATTTGCCCGACAGACATTGCACACAGGAGTATGTGTAGACTGACTGATAACTGGTATCAGAAGCACTAAACCAAATCATTACACTTCATTTCAGACAATCAATCGGATACCTTGCAAATAATCAATAAGATGTCTATTAAAACTACCGTATTTATCCTGGAGCTGAACTTGCACAGTTTTACTCAACTATTTAAATGTAACCAGTGTCACGGTACGTGCAGGCAGAAGAAGATCACGAGTCATAAAGTTCCAATATAAACTCTCACTATCACACAAAGGTACAGACGGGCAGGAGGGTTACACACCAATAAACGACGTGAACGGACAAAGACTGATGAACTGATGAACTGAAAACAGGTGACGATAATTAGCTGAACACAGGTAGATGAAGGTTAACTAATTAAAGGATAACAAGAACAGGTGCAAACACGACAGAACAGAATGTGACATTACGCCCCCCTCGGAAAGGCGCGTCCTCGCGCCGTGAAGACAAAAGAAGACAAATAAAGACAGAATAAGGCGGAGGTTTAGGCGGAGGGCGTGGAGCTGGTGATGTATGGTGCTGAGGAGGAGTTGGTGGAACTGTAGACCATGGTGGAGCTGACGGTGGGAGGAACCAGGGTGGAGTCCAGACAGAGGGGGTGGATGGAACACTGGGGCCGATTGGCGGAGGCGGAACCATGGTGAGAGGTGGAGGAACTGGTTAAACCAAGCGGCTGACGGACAATGGCGGAACTGTAGACCCGGAAGACGGGAGCTGAGCCGATGACCAGCAGGACTGAGGTGATGACGTGAGGATGGATGACTGGGGTGACGATGTGGTGAGGGAGGCCGACGGGGAGGTCAGAGGAAGGGAGGAGTCCAGGGGTGCCGAAGGGGTGCAGCCTGAATCCCGGAAGTCCGTGGCTGTAGCTGGGCATCGACCGCTGAAGGCTGACCTGGAGTGGCGATCGAGCCCAGCGGAGCTTCCGGGCAGACGGGCCGTGGAGGTGATGAAGGAGTGGTGGGTTGAGGTGAGGGTGACAGGCTGACAGGATGAGGTGGCGGTGTGGGCCTGGAGGCCCGAGGTGTAGCTGGGGACTCGGCCTCACGCCACGCTGGTGGAGGGAGAGCCCGAGGCGTAGAGGATGAGCCGCACGGAGTGAGCGGCTAAGGCAGAGCCGAGGAGCTGGACCACACCAGCAGTGCCGACGGATCCAGGGGACTGGCCGGAACCAGCAATGGAGACGGGGTAAGGACAGGCTGGGATACGGCAGAAGACGACCGGACGGGACCGGCGAAGAAGAAAACTTGAGGGTGGGTACTTGGGAGGGAATGGAATCCGTGGACCACAGGTCAATAAGGTCCAGGTCCGCTCCTGACTCTGAGGTGGACTGGCCTGCCTGCGTCAACTCTGGGACCTTGATGTTCTTCGGCTCTTGTTCCTTGATGGTCTCCGTGGGCACCTCGGGCTCGCTGGCGGTAAGGGAGAGACTACCGTTCTGGATCAACCAGGCAAGGTAGTTCAAGTAGGGCCTTCTCTCCGTGTGAAGGAGAAGTTGCAGCACAGAGGAGTCCATAATCTTTATCTCGATTAGAGAGGTCCATTCATCTGTCACGGTGCGTGCAGACAGAAGAAGATCACGAGTCATAAAGTTCCAATATAAACATTTACTCACAATATCACACAAAAGGTACAGGCAGGAGGATTACACACACCAATTAACGACGTGAACAGACAAAGATTGACTGAACTGAAGGAACTTAAATACTAACACTGATGAACTGAAAACAGGTGACGATAATGAACTGAACACAGGTAGATGCAAGAACAGGTGCAAACATGACAGAACAGAATGTGACAACCAGATTGAAAAAAGAGATACACTTATAGAGCATGTGTTTGGCATTAATGTCACAGCAGACACACACAAACAAAAGCATTTGAAATGTGCTAAAACACAACACATAAAAGGTAAATGCTGACGCATTTAACTTTTATGTGTTAAAATGATTTTCCTGTGCTCATTGATAAATTTTTCATGGAGAAAACAAATGCTATTATATTTAATTGTGTTAGTTTTATTTGCCATTGCTTAAATGCAATACAGAACGCAATATTTAGCAGAGATGCAGGATGTTTTCCCTCACTAATGTTACAGGAGAGGCTTCCTCTCCGCTTCCTCCAGATCACCAGAGGGAGTTCTCACCAGAATATTGACTGTTGCTATTCGGACTACAAATCCCATAGGCCCTCATACCTGGGACTGATTACACACACACCTGCAGTTCATCACACAAACACTATTTAAACACTCCACACACACACCACCGTTGTGAAGTCTTGATTTGCCGTGGTGATCATTTCTGAGCGTTTCTACTGTGGACTATATTCTGTGTTTGATCTTGGACTGTTTCTTGTTGTTTGACTCCTTGCTGCCTGCCCCAACCTTTTCCTGTCTTTTGGATTGTGATTGTCAGCTACCTGCCCAGACCTCTTGCCTGTCCTTTGTAATGTGATTGTTTGCTGCCTGCCTCGACCTTGCTTGTACCTGTTTTCGACTCTGAGTTAATAAAGCTGCAGATGGATTCTCAATCCGATGACTCCTCATTACAACTAACATTGAGCGAACCAATTGGACATATTCTTGTGTGTTAGTATATGCCGAGTCCTGCATTTAACCACATTTTGATTGTATATGTGAAGTGGCAAGACAAGCAGATGTATCAGTAAGAGTGGAAAAGAGAGGGGCAAATATAGAGACCGTGAGGAAAAGAGATGATGAATGGAGTGACAAGGTTGTCATTTCAATTCAGTAATTTCAGGCGATAAATTCAATTCATTCAGCATAACTCGGGGAAATCCTGCAATGTTTGTCCTCCTGTCTTGTTTTGCACTGAACTCATGGTATTCTGCTCCAATGGATCAGGAATGAATCACAACTCAACGCATTCTTTCATTTACACTTAAAGCTTTAATTTAAATGATTTATATATTGTTAATGTGAAATACAACAATGATAACTGGTCAGATACGTAATTCTGTCATGTCATGACAGCTCTCTGAATGTTTGGCATGGTTATGGATATGTCAATGTTTCAGCGTTGATATGTTTGGTGTTGGCGGAATAGAACTGCAACCCTGGTGCTGTTTTGCATTCATATTCAAAATTATTATTCATATTAAAAAATATGCTTTTATTTTTAGTCAATGCTCACTGGTTTTACTGTGAAAGTTTCAGTGCACTGGAATGCGTTTGTCAATGGGACAGCCAGAAATGTCTGATACCCTGTGCAGTGCACTTGGGTTTAGCTTTATAACTGGCTGAAGTAGAAAAGTTAATGGAGATCCATTCATTGGATACAGTGAATGTGAGAATAAAAGTAGAGGAAAAGAAAAATGATGTCTCGTTTCGTTTGGCATCAACTTTAATCAAAAATTATTTACATGCAATTCAAATGCATAAATCCTAAATTTAGTTATGATTAAATTGGAGCTAAATAATAGAGTTGGGGAGCCTGAAGTTCTTCAATTAGTAGTACTAACAAAACTAACTAACCAACTTGTAAGGGAGTAAAATCATGAATATTGGCATGATTCTGACATCTGTGATTATTATTACAGCTGCTGGTTACAATTAAATTATTGAAATTTCTTTCAGATTGGGATTTGATGAGGTTTAAGGTTCACTCTCTAATAGGACCCATGGTATTTATTGAATAAATCTACGGCATTTCAACACAGCTTCCCATAAGCAAGCTGAGGGGGTTTCAATCCCCAGTGCAAGCCTTGGAGGGGTCTTAAACGGGGAACACAAACAAAGACACACACACACAGAGACACCTCTCTGAACAGTAACCTCAATATGGCAGCGAGCGGTTTGTTCCCCACTCAAGCCCTCCAGGACATGAAGATATCATGTGGATCAGATCAGCACCTGATCGTTTGAATTTCAGAAGCTTTCCTTGATATGCCCCCATATTTGACATTGCGACCAATGGTGCGAATAAACCATTCCATCTGTGAAATTTGAATCTTTTCAGATATGCGGATCTGTCAAGGTGGTTTTATATGGATGAATTCATTCCTGTTGAAACTCAAAACCAACAGATTAGATCTATAGTTGTTAAGTATGCTTTATATATGCATATATAATTGCATTAATGCCTCAGAATTTAGCCTGTTATTGAATTTAATGTTATTCCAGACCTATTGGACTTTTTTGCGTAATTTTGATGATCCACTTTAGACATTCTGTTGACTATAAGTTATGTTGCACCTT
Source organism: Rutilus rutilus (assembly GCF_951802725.1). Lineage (NCBI taxonomy): Eukaryota > Metazoa > Chordata > Actinopteri > Cypriniformes > Leuciscidae > Rutilus > Rutilus rutilus. The sequence goes on along the minus strand of NC_140221.1, from coordinate 42,631,413 downwards.
CATGTCAACTATAGAAGTCAGTATTAGTAGACTGTCTGCTTAATATCTGCTAACATTTTATTTTGATGCTCCCCAACAGACATTCTACTGACCATAAGTCATTTTGCAAGTACTTGTCAACTTATTCAACTAACCCTAACCCTACCAGTCAATACTCTACTAATACTCTAATGAGAGTTGACTGACATGCAATGAAAGTTAGTTGACATGGACTATAGGTGCAACCTTACTTATAGTCAGCAGCACATTTAAAGGGGACCATCAAAATAAAGTGTAACCGAAAGATGTTTGGAGGAATGTTAAAGACCCGTTCACACCAAGAACGATAACTGTAAAGATAAAGATAACGATAAAGATTTAGTTCTAAAAATCATTCGGAATATAAAAGAATAGCAGAGTCCACACCACATGATAACGGCACAGAGGAATGATATCAATGAATCACTTTTATAATGATTTATTATCCAGCTAATGAACGATAAAAACATTAACAGCCAATCAGAATCCATCCTGCTTTAAAGAGCTCGAGCATTTAAAGCGACAGGCAACAGGCGACAAAACTGTAGCAGCGCTTATAATAAACAGAACAACATTGTCCGCTGGTGTGGACACTAATATAGTTATCGTTATAGTTTTATTTATAATTATCGTTCTTGGTGTGAATGGGCCTTAACTCTTCTCTTTTCCCTATAAAGCCATAGAAGCGGTGGCGAAGCTACTGGGCCCACCCACTCAAAAGTTGGTCATTTTCCAGAAAGGTGTTTGAAATCATTTAATTATGAAAAAGTAGAAAGTAAGAGAAAGTCACATACACATCACAAAATCAAACAGATTTCCAGAAATGTGATTTGGATAGGATTTCAAATCACATATGAATGTAGTGCAAAATGTATGTGCAAAAATCGCATTCTATGTGATTTTTTTGCCTTTCACACATGAACGTAGCCATAGGCTGCGTCCGAAACAGCATACTTCCCTACTATTTAGTATGGGAAAAAGAGTAGGCGAGCGAAAAAGTATGTACGAATCCAAAAGAGTAGGCGAGAATTACCTGGGTGACGTACTAATTATCGCGAGATTCGGACTTAAAGCGGGGCTCAGTAGTTTCGGGATTTCTTCGCTGTATTCTCGCTTTTTGCTCGCAGATTTCTCTCTAGAGCTCCCCCCACAGCTTCGGAATAGATATTTGACAACACTGTTGTAAAAACTCGTTGGCTATTCTCAGACACCAGAGGCTAGTAGATCAACGACATCAAAGCAGATGGGACATTCTTTAAAACGTCTTCTTCATTCGGGTTCGAACAGCGTGAGGGAGCGCAATAATGACAGCATTTTAGCAGATTTCTTTTGGCCGTAAAGCAATTGTTTACATCGCGAGACCTGATATCACGCGATACTTCCTGACGCGGCAGCCGGCGACCCGCCGGCTCAAAGTTGCAAGTGTGGATTTTCCGCTCACGGGCACCAGGGGGGTGCGAAACGACCACCATTCAACCCCAACTAAGTAATATAACCATTCCAATGACTCTGAAGCTGTTCAGTTAAGGTAAAAAAGTTACTTAGATCACCTTTAAGTGCGTTCGAAATATGCCTACTTTCCTACTATATAGTAGGCGAAAACAGTACGTGAAGGAAGCAGTACGTTCGAAACATCAGTATTCATAAAAGAGTAGGCGAGAAGTTCCCGGATGGCTTACTGCTTCCGGCCAGATTTTCGAGTGCTTAATTGATGGATACTTTTCTATCCCAGGAGGCCACGCGAGAGGATACGTCATTATCAAACATCGCAGAGATCGGCGACGCGGGTGCTTTCAAATGTGAGTAAACACGGTTCCTTGTGTTAAAATTGCATTGATCTACTGTAAACTGCTGAATTGTTGAAGGTGTAAAGACGTTACACAGTATAGTATAGTTGTGATTTTGCTGTAAAATCACGTTTTATTATGTATAACAGGGGAGCTCCAGTAAGGACACGTAAGTTACGTCTCTAACGTGGATTTACATAAACCATATACATCTTAAAGACGCTTATTTTAAATATCTATTTACATCTGACAGGAAAATCTTCAATAAGTATTGCAGAAGAGCACATCACAACATGAAATAGACATCTGAGTGATGAATGTGTGCTATTATGTAGAACAAATCTATAAAGTAATAAACATAAGTTATCTATTTTATTTGTCCATTGCTGTTGATAAATTGAGGAACATTTATGTTGGATAAAAAGTTAAAACAACCTCATCATGTAAATGTAGTGTTGAGCTCATAAATCTCAGAGGTAAAGTGAATCTTGTCTGGATGTTACAGGGTCAGATGAACAGATGTGTGTTTATCCGGTGGAGAGTGGCTCATGAAGCTGAATGCTGCCATCAAAGGCTTTGAGTGAGTATACTACAGAAATGAAGAACAACTATTTAAATCTTAAGTTGTAGTTTATATCTGATTCTTGATTTCTGTGCATTTGCTGCAGATCTTTTGTGGTGGAGCAGGACCTGCAAGGGAAGATGATGGCGGCATTTGTGAAAAGCGTTTTTGTCTTCTAAATAATACTGAAATCAAATGACATTGTGCGGTTAAAATGACTGCTTTTGTGTTATGTTTGTGCATTTTTGTAGGATCTGAAATGTCAGCAGGCTGGTGTGAGCACTGAGGATGAGGAGCCCAGAGCTGAATCCTGGAGATGGTGCCATGGATGAGTCCCTCCATCACTCCACCTGCCCTTATTGAATCAGATTGTGAAGCACAACACATCACGCAACAATCTCCGGCATGAAAGCACGGCTCACCTCGAGCGGTCAGCTGATTCATCAGAATAAAGCCGCAGAATGGGAACCGCTGTGTTGAGATGGCAGAAGGATGTGGGGTTCAGCGCCTGTAGCCTACATACATGATTGTAGTTTGAATAAAGCTTTGTTTCATGTGTTGACTTGCATTTGTTTATTGTGTGATGGTGACTTTCATTCATTATTTTACTAATTTATTAATATTTCTCGTTGTCAGTAAATAAAATACTGTATAATGATTTAATTAATGCTTTATTTAATTGTTTGAATGAAAATGTAGTTCACTATATATACATCTAGAGTGTATTCAGTCATGCATAGCTATGTCATATGACATGCATTACAGTTTGTTTGTTTTATTGAATTATATCATTTTCAGTAAAAAGTAATATAATTGGTAAAGTATTGGTCAGCATTTATCATTGTTATTATTGTATGTTTTGGGGTGGGATAGCAACGCAATTCATTCTGGGGTAATATTAATTTTTAATATTAATAATACTTATTTTTCGAGTATAAAATCACCAGTTTTCTCCAAAGCCGAATCTTCACACAGCTGCCCTTTGTGCAGACATTACAAACATAATATGAGATTTTTTTACACAGGAAAAAACCTACAAGGTTGAATATCTTAATATATATTTTCTTAAATAATTCATTATAATACATTTAAAAAATGCATTTTTTGTTATTTATAGGCCCGAGGGATGAAACGAGAGTTAAATTCAACAAGAAAAAGAGGAAAACATAAAGCAGTTAGCCACTTTTGCTTGTGGATGAAAATGTTTGGATATAAAATAAAGAAATTAACAACATATTCAAGAGATGACAATTTGGGGATTTCGTAATAAAAATAGGCTAAATAATATCGTTAAGGATAAAACGGTGGGTCACATTAGTATGGTTAAATATAAGAACTTAAATCAACCCTAAATGTAATCACAAAATAAATGAGCAGCAGTTTCTAAAAAAAGACCACAAAATGAGCAAGTTTAATCAATATCAAGATATTTACAGATAGATGAATTAAACGTGTCGTCAGACGTTCTCTGGTGTCGTTCAAATCTTTTAAGTTGTTGCGCGCGTGATAATGCGTCGTAGGTCACATGATAACGTCAACATGGCAGATGTCCGGTTCGCATTCATACTCAACGAGATCTGGCCAGAGCCCGTCTATGGAGAGCCTGGCCACTCCCTATTAAGTCCTATTGTACCGAATTTTGGTTGTAGTTCCACCAGAGTTCCACTGGGGGCGATCGCCCATGAGTGCAGAATGAATGGGAGTCTATGGGGCTAGACCAGGGGTGGGCAAACTACGGCCCGCGGGCCACATACGGCCCGTTAGGCTGTTTAATCCGGCCCGTCGAGTATTTAAAAAATTGTCTAAAGATCGCATTCATTTTGCCTTTTTCTTGCAATACTTTGCGTTATATATATATATATTGCGTTGCATATATTTGACAATCGGAATATCAGATATTTCATGCCATAGCTAGCAAATGTAAAAAAGGAAAAATGACATAAAAGCAGATCATCATTCATTCAGCGCTGTTGTGGCTGCGGTGTGTCACGTACAGTGGCGGTCTTAACATAGAGGCATAGGTAGGCGGCTGCTTGGGGCCCCCTACCAGCGGTCGTAGAAGGGGGGCCCCCAACAAACCTCAAAAAAAAAAAAAAAGAAAAGGCCCCTTATCATCATGAATGCTTCAAAAGCAAGGTACACTTTATTAATATTCTTAAGAAATACGTTGAAACGTTGAAGTAGTGGTTAAAATGTCCAGTTCATGGTTATCTGTCCCTACACATACACCCCCTGTTTTCACAATGAAATGGACTAGTCCATAACGCTGCGCGGCGCGAAAGATAAACACACAGTCAGTGACAGGAGGACTGAGAAATACACAGAGACGACGCAAGGCAAATCAAAACGGGAAAATGAAAAGAAGTTACGAAAGCGGATCAATTAAAAGAAAAAAGCGAAAAGACGCCAATAAATATTTGGCAACGCTGCCAAAGTTGACACACTTTTTTACGGCTGCTAATACAGACTGGAACAACAACATCCAAAGCGCTAACATTACAGCAGCAGCAGCAGCTAACGTTAGCTGTGAAGTGGCGCTAGGTGAGGAGGAGGATAACGCTGACCAAGACAATGAGGACATCACGTTGTTGCTGCCAGCCGTCACCGACAGAGTTATCGAGGTTGACACAGATGAGGTGGAAGAGTTGTCCAGTGATGGCCATTTTGACACCGATGACGGGGATTTGGTGAGTCAACCGCCTAGCCTAGTTCTACTGTTAGTGTAAAAACGGTGAAATTTACGGTAAAAAAAAAAAACGGCAGATGTGGCTGATGTATTTTACCATGAAAAAAAAAATGGTGGCAACCTTTTATGTTTTACGGGACTTAAATTTACGGGCAAAAAAAAAACAACAACAACACAATTTAAAATAACCCTGTGAAATTTACCTTTTTTTTTTTAAACTAAGTTAATTGTAGTAGACTTATGATTCTACAGCATGTGATCCATCCGTGTTGTGATAATCTGAAGAATCTGTAAAAAAAAATTGCACAATAAAGGTTTGAACTACTGTATTTTTCAGACATACACAGACATCAAGATTCAGCATATGAATCTCAACAACGGGGATATAAGTGCAGTGCATGATGGGAGCCATCAATCAAAACTCAATCAATATCTCCCAACATGCATTGCAGCATAAATAAATTATGCTGAATTGCCTTAGTATTTTCTTTTATTATTATTATTATCTGCTTTTATTTTTGCTGTTGTTTTTGTTGCAACTTTTTAGTAACTTGTTTTGTGATGTTCAGAGTTTTATCTGATTATTTTGTTGATTGTCACCGTTGTTGAGATTCATACGCCGATTCTTGATGTCTGTGTTGATCTAGGCTAACTCATATAACGTTAGAAGTTTTAATCCTTTTTTGTACATCGTGTGTTTTTAAAGTTCTTCAGATTACCTGTTTGTCACTGCTAGCTCGCATGCGGTAGGGTCACAGAGCTATAATACTCAAAAACATGAAATATTAATTAGTATTAAACATTCCCCATACAATGAAAGATAAGACTCTTTATGAGCTCAGTGAATCAGGCCACTACATGACGATTATGCCATCATCAATAAATAGCCACAATGTTTTTTTACCGTAAAATTTAGTTCAATGCCATTAAACATAAATGTTTCTAAAGTATTTTTTACGGTAAAGTATTGGCAACCACAGCTTCCAGTTTTATACCTTAAATTTTATTTTTATTTTTATGGTAAGGTACGGTAAATGCAATGGTAAGTTTATGGTAGTTTTTTTTAACAGTGTTCTTCCAAAATCTGTACATTTAACAGTATTTTACAGTAAAATTACATGAAATGTCCTGTGAGAGCTATTACAGTTTTTCACTGTAAGGGTACTGTTAAGCAATTAATTAACATACTGTTAAGCATTTCCGTTGCTTTTTTTACAGTTTTTTTACTGTTAAAATTACAATTCTTTTTTTTACAGTGTAGTAATAGCCCTAGCTGTGCTAATCCTGCTGCCACCAACCAAAGCACTGTGGGCTTGCTGACAGATGACCCGGCTCTCTGGCCTAAGAAGCTCACAGCCGAGGAGAGATGTGCGATCGTTCGCAAAGGTCCCATACAAGCCGGTGTAGAATTCCCCAAAAATCAAGAGGGGCGGAGATTTACCAGTAATAATTACTGCATCCAAATGAAGAACGGGGAGAAGATTAATAGGACGTGGCTTATCTACAGTGAATCAGGGGACTGTGTTATTTGCTTTTGTTGCCGACTTTTTGGAGAGGGGAACACACATTTAAGTTCAGATGGTTTTAACAATTGGAGAAACCTCGGAGCTCACCTGAAACAGCATGAGAGGTCCGCTGAACATGTGTCTCATATGGAGTCCTGGCACACACTTACCCAAAGACTTCAGACAGGCACAGCCATTGATCAGCTGAACCAAAATGCAATGATGGCAGAAATTGAGAGATGGAGAAATATTTTAAAAAGATTGCTTGCCATAATTACCCATCTAGCTGAGCGAAATCTTGCTTTCCGTGGGCATACGGAGAAATTATATGAGCATGGCAATGGGAACTTCCTAGGACAAGTACAGCTGATGGCAAAATTTGACCCATTCATGAAAGAACATTTAAGAAGAATCCAAGAAAAAGAGCTGTCAGACACTTATTTGAGTAAGCACATCCAGAATGAATTGATATCACATGTGGCAAAGAGCACCCTTGATGCCATTGTTGAAAAAGTGAAGAGGGCCAAATATTATGCAGTCATAATGGATTGCACACCTGACATCAGCCACAATGAACAGCTGTCTGTGGTCCTGCGCCTAGTTAATTGCGAGCTGCACAAAGACGTGTCCATCCACGAGCATTTTGTAGGCTTTCTTTTGGCAGAGGACACAACTGGCAAAGGCCTACTCGAACTTTTTCTTGGACATCTGGAAACACTGCACCTGGATATCTCTGACTGCCGTGGTCAATCTTATGATAACGGCAGTAACATGCAGGGAAAGAAGCAGGGGGTACAAAAGAGGGTCCTTGACCTCAACCCCAAAGCCCTCTGTGTCCCGTGTGGAAGTCACACACTGAACCTGGTCATTGGGGATGCTGCCAAATCATCCACAATATCCCTCAACTTCTATGGTGTGTTACAGAGACTCTACAATCTTTTTAGTGGCTCTGTTCAGCGGTGGGCCATTCTCCAGGCGAATGTGAAGGATTTTACCATCAAGGCCTTGTCAACCACCAGATGGGAATGCCGTGTGGAGGCTGTAAAAGCTGTACGGTATCAGCTTCCAGAAATTTTGAATGCCCTGGAGGCTTTACATGACTTCGCCATAGAAAAGAGTGATTCAGAGTGTGCATCCAGTGCTTCAAGCCTCTGCCGGGAACTGAAGAAATGGCCATTTATGGTAAGTTGTGTGGTGTGGTACAATGTATTGTACGTTATCAACAAAGTTAGTAAGATCCTACAGGGCCCCAAAGTGAGCATTGAGACCATGAAGAGGGAAATCTCTGCAGTCATAGACTTCCTCCAAGATTTCAGGGAGCACGGATTCAATGCCGCCAAAATAGATGCCAGGGAAATTGCAGAGAAGATGGAGGTGGAGATGATCTGGGCAGACATTCGGCAGAAAAAAACAAAAAGGCAGTTTGACTATGAGGGCACAGAGGAGACTACTTCAACTGCAGAGGAACGTTTCAGAAGAGAGTTCTTCTTACACCTAGTTGATACTGCCCTGGTCAAGACTAGGGAGAGATTCTCCTACATGGAGAACTTCTTTAAGTTGTATGGATTTCTCTACTCCACTGATATAATGAAAAGCACCATACAGGCAGGCAATCTAGATGAATGCTGCAACAGGTTTGAGAAGGCAATGGAGGATGTGGATGCAGGGGACCTAAAAATGGAAATTACAGGTGCTGTTAAGTCTTTCCCCCCACACATCTCATCACCATTGGAAGTTCTTAACTACATATACAAAGAGAATCTCCTAGATCTGTATCCAAATCTTAGCATAGCCCTGCGGCTCTTGCTTACTCTTCCTGTTACAGTTGCATCAGGTGAGAGAAGTTTCTCTACA